>NC_025704.1:5377486-5379063 GCF_000633955.1 Camelina sativa | reverse complement strand
CCCCCCCCCCCCCCCCCACAAGACAACACAAACGTTGTCGTTTTGTATTTTTTATTATTCTGTCGGACGGGTTTGACCCGACCCGGTCCGAATTCAAAGATTAGACCGGTGTTAACCCCCTCGTTCGGGTTGGTTATAGTACAATTAATACCGGTTTAAGGTTTTTTCGGTTATTTAGATTTCGATTTTTATGTAATATTTTTCTTAATATTATACGGTTTTAGATTGAATTAGGCCGTTCCTATAATCAAAATAAACCACAGCTCACCATTATTATCTTCCTTAAATCGTGAGCTCCAATGGTATTGACGATGATGATGACTCATTAGTCATTAGTATTAAAACAAAAAAAGACACCCATATAATTAATTTGTTCAGAAGTCTCTGAATTACGACAATATGTTAGTCTTTGGAAGACTATTTTTTTTTAGATACAGTATTGAGGTTTCTTAAAAACCCACCACGTTCAACATGACTTTATTTCAGTAAAGGGCATTTAATTTTTATGTTTTTTTATGTAGTTTTCGATTTTGTATTATTTATTTATTTTTACAATATAAACAGAAAAATCCATAATTATTAATAGCTTCTACAATATTGTACAAATGTTATTAGTTGTCTACAAAAGTAATTGAAATCCTAAAACTACGATACTTTTATCTGAATCCTACCCATGTAGATATTGAATAATCTACTAATGTTTTTTTCTTCTCTAATATAAACCTAATGTTTAATTATTCATTTACAACTATTAATCTCTTGTTGAATTTTGTACAAACGTTATTAGTTGTCTACAAAAGTAATCGAAATTTTAAAACTATGATACTTCTGTCTGAGTTCTAACTATGTAGATAATGAATAATTCACTAATATTTTTTTCTCTAATGTAAATCTAATATTTAATTATTTATCCCCAATTATTAATCGCTTGTTAAATTTTGTACAAACGTTATTAGTTATCTACAAAAGTAATCGAAATCCTAAAACTACGATACTTCTGTCTGAGTCCTACCTATGTAAATAATAAATAATTCACTAATGTTTTTTCTTTAATGTAAATCTAATATTTAATTATTTATCCCCAATTATTAATCGTTTGTTGAATTTTGTACAACCGTTATTAGTTATCTACAAAAGTAATCGAAATTCTAAAACTACGATACTTCTGTCCGAGTCCTACCCATGTAGATAATGAATAATCCACTAATGTGTTTTTTTCTTTAATGTAAATTTAATGTTTAATTATTCAGTTTTTTTTTACAACTGAAATCTAACAAAAATAACTAAAAAATGAACGTGAGATTAGAAATAAAAAAAACAAGTGAAACAAAATAAATTCTGTAAAGAAAAAAAAGAAATCAATGGCTCAGATTTATTTTAAAATTTTAATGACAAGACTTTGGTTTGGTTTTTGCAACTCTTTTTCGGTTTCTTTGTTAGAAAAATCAAAATAATAAAGTAAAAATAATAAAAATAATTAGCTTTGTTGTTAAACCAAACCCTAATTTTTCCAATAGGTGTTTTCGATTTGGGGATTCGAAACGCCGAGTTAATTCCTTTTTTTTTTTTTTTTTTTT
>NC_025704.1:5374843-5377426 GCF_000633955.1 Camelina sativa | reverse complement strand
TTTTTTTTTTTTTTTTTTTTTTGGGTATAATTCATATAATCGCACTCCTCTCGTTCCTCATCCTCATCGCCTTAGCTCTCACCACCCTTCTTCTTCTTCAACCTCTATTCTCCGGATCTCGCTTCTCCGTCAACGACTCCGATCAACCAGGTTCTCTTTCTCTCTCTCTCCCCGTCGCATCACTGATCTATACTTCGATTTTGTATTCTTCTCTATCAAATCGCGCATTTCCTTCGCGCCTTTTAGGTCTTCTTGATTCGTTTCAATTTCCGTCCCTTTCGCTGCTCGTACGAGACTTTTTTTGGTTTTGTTTATGGATTCGATTCGACTGCTTAGCTCTTTTTGTCGCCGTGAATTTTCCTTTTGACCTTATTAGATTCAGAAATGTAACTCCGGAGATTGTTGTCGGGTGTTTGATTTCTAATTCGTTCTTGTACCGGATCCATACGTTTGCGACCTCAACGATGTAGTTATCATAGTCGTCTCTGTGGAAATCTCTGTTTCTTTGTTTTTTTTCGTTGAGGAATCTCTAGGTTTGACATTACAGCTCAGAAATGACCATGATGCTCAACAAGAATATGCTTTTTTGCTCAGAAATGATTGTTAAATAAAGCTCTGTATTGACTTTATCTCTTGTTTTGATGGGAACTGTAGGATAACTTTGTGTTTTTGAGAAGATGTCTAGCGCATCCAAGACTAAATCCAGAGACAAGAAGGTTATGAACGATTCACAAAAGACACCTAGTAAAGCCTCAGGATCCATGGGTGCGAGTAATGGTGTTGTGGTTGGTGCTTACAATCCTCTTTTGGGGACATTTCAAACCATTGACTCGCTTTCAGCAACTGGTTCCTCGTCGCTTCACAATAATGGCCGGTTCAGAAACATTGATGAGTCGGATTCAACTGGAGCCGACTGTGATTCTGTCTCTAATAATGGTAGCTGGTCAGGTGACTCGGAAGATCACAAAGAGAAAGTAGCCAGTACTGCTGCAAAGCAAGAAATCATCCCTGGAGCTGACAATGAAAAGCGAGAAAAGATGCGACTGAAAAATGAAAGAAAGCACCAACGGCAAAAGGAAAAGCGAGCTCAGGAGTTGCATGAGCGTTGCTGTCAGTATCTGATGTCCAGAAAACTTGAAGTCCATACTCACAAGATAATGGCAATGGGTATTGCTCAGGAGCGAGCAACTTATGCTCTTATGTTAAATGAAGGGAAAATAGAGGAGTCTGTTAATTGGCTGCTTGATGATGGTGGGGCAAAAGTAGAAGATAAGAAACTAGATCCTACCTCTGGGAATTTAAAGCTTGACATATCACAAGAGTTGGGTAGAATCTTAGAGTTGGAAACAAAATATAAGTTCACCAAGCAGGATGTAGAAAGAGCTGTGGTTACAGCAGAGGGGGACATTGAGAAAGCGGAAGAAGCATTAAGAAGACAGAAGCAAGACCAATCTACTGCATCTAGAAAAGCAGAGGATATTAGTGATAATAATTCTGTTAACAATAGCAAAGTCCCTTCTATGCACACAAATCAGAATACAGTAGCCCAGTTGCAACCTAACTCAGGTATGTATCCTACAGGTGGGGAAGAAGCCCTTGACAGAAAGAATCTTGGTTACTCCAGAGGATCCAGCTACATAAGTGAAAAATCCGAAAACCAGAGTGTAAATTCGTTGGAAAGAATTCACATGCAGTTGCAGTGGATGAAACTCCAACAAAATAATGCCCTGGAAGAGAAGAAACGCATGTCATCATATCAACAGACACCACTGCCACGGCAAACAGAAGAAACACATTATGTGGCAACCCTAGGTGATCAATACAAGAGACTTCAGCAGCAAGATATGAGGGAACCAGTTATGACGCAGCAGCAGCAGCAGCAGCAGCAGCAGCAACAACGCTCTCAATCCGCTAATACAAATGTCCTACCTGTCTCTACCATGAATACATCCTTTACCGGAGCAGCAGCAGCAGCAGGCAGCGGTTGGTACCCAGCAAATAGGTCTGAGGCAGCTCAATCTAACGGATACTTGCCCTCAAGAACTCTGCCTCCTAATGATCTGAACTCAAACCTTATGTACCAGCAGCTTCAGTATCAACAATATCAAGGCCAAGTGAACAGCAGTAGTCACAGAATGCCAGGGGCTTCTGCACCGCTTGCTGTGGCTCCAGCTGCTTCTCTTGGGCTCTTCTCACGGTTTGGATCAGGGTCTTCTTCGGGCCTGGACTGGAACGCAGATGGGTCACTGGGTTACTTAGATTACAACAACATCGACTGGAGTCTAGATAAAGGCCTAGCTTTTCCTAGACCAAGCCAACAGTACGCGGCAACATCATCACCATATGAAGCACACATGAATGGAAGGACAAGAATGATGGCGAATGGGAATGGGAATGGGATGGGCGTGGCAATGGGAGTGCAGGAAGCTGCTTTAGTGGGAAATGGGAGAGAGTGGACATCACCTTTTGAGGGTAAAGATCTGTTTAGTTTGTCTAGACAGTATGTACCTCCTTCACTTTAAAGGTGATAAAATTGCTCTTCTAGAATAAAGAAAATATGAAAGGAGAGAGAGAGAGAGAGAA
>NC_025704.1:5369745-5372577 GCF_000633955.1 Camelina sativa | reverse complement strand
CCTCCTTCACTTTAAAGGTGATAAAATTGCTCTTCTAGAATAAAGAAAATATGAAAGGAGAGAGAGAGAGAGAGAAAGATGATAATGGATGGATGGTATGAGTTTGTGGTTACTGGTTTTATCATGTTGTTTCTTCCTGCATGTTTGCTCAGAAATGGATCTTTCAAATTTCCTAATATTTTATATCCCTTCCACATATTTAACATAGAGCTATGAGAATTTGAGATAACTCAGAGAAAGGCTTCTGAAAATCACACCATCGACTTGTGCATTCTTCTGTTGTAACCTAAGTTTAATCAGGTAAAAGAGCGGTAAATTGTTTTGGTGAGTAAACGCAGTTTAAATCTTAGGAATTTAGCCCCAGTCCAATATTCAATATTTGTTAACAACAATTTGATGCTTCTCCACACGTTACGAAGCCCAACATATAGTTTTAACTTTTAACAGCAAATTCACATTAGACAAGACAATAACTTAGAGACCGAATTATATGAACTTAAAAGAAAAGACGCTAAGCGTCATATCAGACCATAAGAGAAACACAACAAGACTAGGACTGAACACCAAACTGGGACATTTGATAGCTTTTCATGAGAAAGGGTTTTGGAGTCTCTAAATCTTGTTAAAAGCGACAATGTCAACACTTTGGATGTACTCATTGTTAGGTTCTGAGGTGAGATGGTCTTCAATGAGGTTGTCCACAGACACAAGGTCATCAACAATGGTCATCATAATTGTGAGTTTCTTTATCCCGTAACCAACCGGTACCAATTTCGCTGCAACATCAAAGCAAAAACAAATGAAGCACTTTTGTGAAGAAAGACAAATTTAGATTTAGATTGAACTTCTTTGACTTACAGGCTCCCCATGTAAGACCCGGCATCTGAACACTACGAACAGCTTCTTCTAGTTTCTTCATATTGGTTTCATCATCCCATGGCTTTACTTCCAGAAGCACAGAAGACTTTCCACCTAACCAAGAAGTAAAAAAAGGAGAAGTAACCAAACATCATTACATCAGCAAGATCTCAAAATGCATTTACATTCAATCCTAGCTCAATCACTAACATTCCACATAAAAGTGACAAATTCAAGCTAAGTCTCCTTTATATTCATTTGTAAAATCTGGAGATGTGTTGAGCATCTTACTCATGCTCAATTACAGAACTTAGTGCTGATGTTTGGGTTACTTACTCTCTTTAGCCTTCTTAGTTTCCTTCTTAGCAGCTTGTCTCTCCTCTGCAGCTTTTTTCTCATCTTCAGTTTCATCAGCAAAAAGATCAATATCATCATCATCACCACCACCATCAGCTCCAGCAGCAGGTGCCTGCAGATAAGTTCAGGGAAAAAAGCTAAAAAGATTCCAGTATCTAAGATCATCATTCCAACAGCACCAAAATTGCATATTCCTCTACTTAATCTCTCTACCTCACACTATCACAGAATAGTTTCAATTCGACAAACACATGATTCCTCACAGATTTGACTGGTTAAGAAACGTAACTGAAGTGAACAGAGAGTTAGTTACCTCAGTCTGCGGAGCTTCTTCAGATGAAGCAACACCACCACCAACTCTCACTCCGACGGCTTTCCCCGGAAAACTGGACCAAGAGTTATAAAAATAAGCATTCCAAGAAGTCATCATTCTCAGAAAAGCAAACGAATGAGATTATCTATACTAACCTTTTAGCGAGGTGGGAAGCAATGTTATCATACCACTTGCTAGCATTGTGAAAGCCATCTCCTGGCTTCTCCAATACGGAGCGTAAACCTTCACATCATCCAACGAAAGCTGATTGCTGCATAATGAACAGATCAAAAGGTCAAGATGTAAGTAGAAACCGAGCTCTTGGTAAGATGGGCCAAATTACGAAAGAAGTGATATGACTTATGAGAGTTTACCCGGAGATGTAGGTTTTTCCGGCCAGGTGTTCCTCGAGGGTTTTGAGACCCTGCTCTGTGTGCAGATTAGAAAATGTAAACGCCATGGATGCTAAGAGAAGCAATAGAGTAAGAGAATATGCGCTTTTGCTTGCTTACTTGTAAGAACTATAATAATAAACCAAGAGGATGCTTGAAGATGCTTCTAGTGACTGACTAGTGGGGGGCTCACCTTTCTTTCTAGAGTCATCCGTCCCACCGTGCGACTCGCACGCTCTAAAACTCCATACTGTATAATGTCTTTTTTCCCCCTTTTTAGTGATTGATATGATTGTGTGATACAGTTTTTTCTTTTGTAATATAGTAACCATTGTGCATCAAATGAATTATGATAATTTTTTTCAAAAACATAAAAAACTTGATGATTATTGGGTACAATACAAAATCGTTGAATCACGCTTACCGAACCAGGAACGTGAACAAATGATATTACCATTGTTAATCTACAAATCAACTTAATCTACAAAGTCATTCTACCTATCTGAGTTTGGAGCATACATTCATAATTTTCTCATATATCTTCTCTGTTGCAGATAGCGCCTCGCCCACTGTTGCATCAACTATTCAACTTGCTTGTACCGTAGCTAACAACATTCGGCTTCGTACCGTTGTCTAAAACAATGGCAAAGGCAGTGTGAACCAAAACCAAATCGACCACGACATTATTTACAAGTACTGGAAGGCAAACCTAAAATAACAGCGTCTTCCTCTTCTTCTTAAATCTTTTCCTTTTTTTTTTTTTCTATCAAAATAATAAAGTGAAATGGCATAAACAATATAGGAAAAAGTCTTATATCTTATATATAATGAGAGAAGGTTTTTTCTAACTTTGCTGGCACTCTAATTTTGTGACACATGTCATTCTCATTAATTTTAAATTTAACATTCTAT
>NC_025704.1:5342803-5369685 GCF_000633955.1 Camelina sativa | reverse complement strand
CAAATGTATCTACTTTGTGTACAAAAATAATAATGAAAAAAGCCCTGGGTCATATGATTCAGCATATATTATACTGGGTCATTGAACTTCAAGTCATATGAACCCCTTTCATATAGAAGATATATTTGAACTTTAGGCCCAAATATTCTTTTACATACAATCTTCCAAACAATCATCTTAGTATGATACTATAAGACCATTTTTCTATGTAATCATCTTACGATAACATCTCTTTCATCAGATGTCAAATCTGTAATCTCAAGAAATTTCATGAAATATTTGATATTATACAATCCAATTTCTCCATTTTTCAGGAGTAATATTTCATCATTGATTATTTCTCCATAACTTCTTTGGTATGTGAAATCTCTACCGGAGATCAGATTATCTTTTCATGATCAACATATTTCGCACTTGTTCTTGTACCTTTATTTTAACAAGAACCACTTGTAAGTGCAGAAGAGACAAATGACAAATAGAATTTTTTTTTTTCTTCTAACGAGGTTCAGCGAATGCCTACTTCCTTAAACTTTGTTGAAAATACTTTTTGAACACAATTACAATTAGTGTTCATCNCTTTTAACGAGGTTCAGCGAATGCCTACTTCCTCAAACTTTGTTGAAAATACTTTTTGAACACAATTACAATTAGTGTTCATCTCGGATTTACACAACCCTAAGATATTCACTTAGCTTGTTCCCGATTTATTTTCAACACACTATGAGATCCTTAAGATCAACAACGATGATCTCTACACACATGATTTTCTCATAGAGATAAACTCTCACCCTTTTCTCTCCAAAGGTGTCAAAAATCATCAAGACTTTTTCTTGCTTTTACAATGTTCTCGAGAACTATAAATTATTGCCTCTAGCAATATAATCACTTTAAGGGATACTTCTGACAGTTTGGAAACCTTCTAGATAGACTGAATCAAGTCTTGCCTTGTTTTCAAACTCATAAAGGATCTACATAGTTGCTTCCACCATATGAGAGTGCATTTCTTATAATAAATATCAAGTATTTATGAGAATGATTGTACTACTACATGTACTTTATTTCTCATAAAGATCCTCTTATGTCCCACTCATTTTACACTTTGAAGTGTAACGACTGCAAGTCCAAATATTATCTCTTTAAGAGACTTGAACTATTTCATAGTTACTTCTTTCAATGATTAACCAATCATTCTTTGTGTACACTCTTCAATAAAACTTTTATATTAACTACGGTTTATGACCCTCGATTTTCATCAATAACATCATCAACTGCAACATTGCATGCAAACATATTACAACGTCGATTTTCTTATTGGTTCCTTTTTCATTATAGACATGACTCAACTTGTTGAGATTTCCTTTCATTATGATTCTCAGGTACCTGAATCTCTTTCTTACTCATGTCTACATCTCTTCTAGAGATTTTTCATAACTCTTTGCTTCCTCGGTGCCATTTTTCTTTTCCGAGGATTCTTATATTTGGAACCATAAGTCTATCACACTTCATGCGATTGTTAGACTTACTAGCAGTTGATCTTATCCTTCTAGGACATTAATATTAATTGGAGCACAGCTGGTAGATGTGACTTTGTCACTATCAAGGTCAGTAAATGCTTCTTGCATTTTTTTGCTAAACTTTGCAAATAAATTATCTTTTCAACTTCTAGCGCGCACATTTCTTTGTACGAGGATCAAGATAATTTCTTCCAGTACTTCTGTTCCAGCTGTTTATTTTCTCCCCCTCATGTTGGAAAGACTGACTCACTGAAACAACAGTCTCTACATCTTGAGTCCAAATTCTCGAGATATTCAATCTTCAAAAGAGATTCATATCCAACATATTTCCAACATTCTTTCAAATTCCATCTTATATCACTATGGTGGAGCAACCAACATGTATAACACATTTAAATGGAATATATCTGGTTTCTGACCCAAACCAATTGTATTGGGGAGTACTCATGATAATTCTTTGGCATGATGCGAATTATTTGATATATAGAGTCATTTATGTCAATTACTTGACATGCTTTCACCACCATTGTCAATTAACCAAATACTCTCGCAAACTTCATGTTGCAATTTAATAACAAACATATATAGTGGATGATCAGTCCACAATATCGCTTTGTACATACCACAAAATTGACATTATCCAAATTCATGGGGTTGGTGAAAACCATATAGTCGGCTTGCTTTGTAAAGCAGCACACATAATAAATCACTAAGAAAACTCTTCAGGTTCTCTAGTGAATGTTTTCAGAAATTTCTGATTATTCTTTTGCATCATTATTGAACCGGAATGGCTTAACCGGTCATGCCAAACAGTGAGATTTTCATTAAACCTTCTGGTTTATTATAAGCATTTTATCTTCTAGATAATGCATGTAATCTCTAAAATATGTAAACTTATGATTTCAAAGTATTTTCTTTGCTTATTGTCTCAACATGATTACGTTTCAAATCCTCAAGATTTGTTCTATCATATGAGTGATTAAACTCATTTTAGGTGTGAACTCTTCTATCTGTTCCATCACCGTTGTATGTGGGATTCATCAATTCTCCCCCTCGAGATGATGACACTTCATGTCTATCAATCTCGATTTGAATCCCACTATGTAATCAATAACATTCTCAAATTGGGTCGTGTATTATATCTTAGACCCTTTTGATTTTGAGACTAATTGAGAGACTGTAACACATTTAATATCAAATTTTGTTCTCATAGACAATAGTATATATACTCTTCAAGAGCTTTCAATACTTTTTCTACTACTTCTTAATATTAGTAGAATAGTGGAAATTGTCTCACACTAGTTTCTTTCATCATATATATATATATATATATATATATATAAGATAAGTACATCTAGTACTTAATATTCACTTTTAGTGGAAAAACTAGTTGATAACTTTATATATCTTATCCATATTTATGGTCACTTTTATATAGCAACTTTCTCATCAATGGTGTGGCTTTTTATTTTATAATATAAAGTTATATTCACTTCAAAGAGTAAACCAAGTCAATAGGATGTGATTCACATCAACATCTCATAATTTACACAGTCACAAATAACAAAATCATAATATTTTTACTATATTTTATCTACAAGACAAATATAAATTTGTGACTTTAAAAGTATATATTCTTTAAAGAATTTTAGTCATTTACTTTCTTTAGATTATTTTAAACAACTAGTGAATTTTTATGGTCATATACTTGGACTTAAACCTTTTCATAGAAGTGATGCCAAGAAAATATAAGCAATAATCATTATTCAGTAAATTTTCACTTGATTTTCAATTTATTCACCAAAGGTTGATTTAAAATATTTCATCATGATATTATATCTAATTTTGATTAGATTTAAATTTGTGATTAAACAAATAAAGTAATTCACAAACATTATAAACAATCATATAAATGAGTACTGTTAAATAAATATTAAGCATCATTTATTTATATATATATATATATTTTTTTAATAAACATTTATTAGAAAATAGTATATATATATATATATATTTTAAGTGGAATAGTAACGTGTATTGTAAAACAATAACAAAACCATATCTCGTGTGTCGATCTATTATATCGAAGTATATGACGATCAATTTCTATAAAATTGTTTCCGACTGTTACTATGTCATATGAGTTTAATGATCAACTATATATAATATGATGGATTAGTAGTACTTATCTCGGTAAAGACATCAGTAGAAATCAGAGACGGAGACACCATCGGTGAGCGATTATTTGCTTAGTCCAATTATTAGACCCACTAAAACCAGCCCGAACTGCATATAAACGATACCGTGAGTATATTATAAATCGAGTTCAATTGACAATAAAATATAGATCTCGATAACTAAATATTAAAACCGTGAAACTCAGTTTACTAACAGTAAAACAAAGGGGACAATAATCGATGATGGATAAAATAATAATTTCAATGTTATACATATAGTTAACTTCAAGTTTGCTGCTTAATCTAAACTAACTAAACCATTTATATTTCAAACATGTGTAATAATAATATAAATCAATAACCATGATCATACACACGTATAAAGCACACGTATGATTGGGTAACACCACAAACAATAAAATAATGTGATAACAAACACAGTTTCTTGTGAAACTATAATTGAATTAGCATGTCCGATAGTCAAAGCATAAGCATAGTACTTAGTAAGCGATAGGCAATAAATATAAAGTATAAAGCAAAACTTATCTCTAGGATGAACGATGAACGGTTTGTTGTATATTAATGTTTATCGGAGAACGGAAACGTTAGAAAAAGGAGGTACAATCGACTAGGGTTTTGACCGAATTTTTTATTTTTTAGGCGGCTAGGGTTAAAGCCTCGTGCTGATAACGTGTTATAACAAGAGGGTGTTAGGGAATTGTTCTCTTGTATTATTATCTATCCCATAGGATATAACATATATATAGTTATACAATATTAGGGTTTTAGGTTATACATCAGATCTACTAATGGGCCGATAATGGGCATCCAAACAATATAGAATATTTATAACAATATTCTGTTACTGGTTTAAAAGTTTGCCATCAAACCATATACAAAGATGTATTGGATTTAGAGATCATGTTTTATTCTTGTTAAATTGAAAATAACATATCAATTCGATTCACATAATTGTTATGAGTCCATCCAATTCATATTTGTTGTTAATTTATCCAACAAAAAAATAAGTAATTTATCAACCTAATCCAATTTCATGTCCATTGATTTGACTATAATTCTATCTAAACATTATAATTATTTCGAATTTAAAGGTAATTGCATGAAACGGAAAATTTGAATTTGATAAATATTTTAAAAAAAATTATGAAAACATAATTGTGCCCACTACAAATATATACATTAATTTGTTGTATTTGAAAAAAAACCAGGGTGATGGATGAGAACTTGATAAACAACAATTTTGAAAATTTTCTAAAATACTATATTACCTCATTGATTATGTGAAGAATGTTGATGATTGATGATTTCACACTTTTTCTTTTAAAAAAATTATTGTCATCATCCACTATATTTTCAGCTTTTGAGGTGATGAATATTAATGACAACTTTGATTAAGACAAAAAACAACTATTGAGTGTTAGAAATGGAGATGAAATTTGGATTACACTCGACCGAATATATGTTTATATAGTTGTTTTCTATTAGCATTTTTATTATATTCATCTAATATATGTTGAAGAACAAATGTATCTACTTTGTGTACAAAAATAATAATGAAAAAAGCCCTGATTGGATTTTAATCATAAATTTTTAAAAGACTTTAGTAACTCTTTATAGTTGATTCTGTGAATTTTAAATTTTCAATTCACACAAAAGAGAAGGATAAGTACGATCATGGTCCCAGAATCAAGGAGACACAACCCCATACGTTAACAGTCCAGCAGAGAATTACGTTCACGATCCTTACCGACAGATCCATAAATTAATATTTTTTAATTTTGTTCAAGAAAAAAAAAAATATGTCAGTTAAAGCATTTGATTAATTTCAAATTATTAAATGATAAAATTTTGTTTTAGTAATAGAATATGAGCTTGTTAACAAAAAAATATATAAACAAAAGTTTTTGAATTGTATTTGTATGATATTTTAATATTATACTAGATTCAGATCCGCACATACGTACGGGATTGATTTTAAAAGTTAAAGTTATTTATCAGGTTTACAATATATTACGGGTGTGTGGCTTATGTTTGTAAACATATTTTTAACGAATATTATTAACATTTATAATCTAATCTTATACCAGTATAATATTCTATGTGTTTTAGTCAAAAAGAAGAATCAGATCTGCTTTGTTATTAGTAGAAATTACTACAATAAAAAAAAAAAAAAGAGAAAAAGTATGTTTATTTCTAGAATGAAAAACTCCTCCGTCTCATATATACCATGTTTTTTATATATGTCATAATTGTGGTTTTAATAATAATTTATCAATTTGAGATTGTATTTTTTAGTTCAACATATAAAGAAATAGGTAAGAGGTTCATATGGAATACCCGTATTTTATGTACCTTTTTTTGGGTATTTAAATTTTATAAATTAATAAAAATTATCCAATTCTTTGTATTTTTCAAAATTTATCTATTATGTTTTAAAAAATACTTGAATTTTCTGTAAATTTTGTCCCCAAGTAAACCTTTACCCTTCCCAAAATTAATCATTTCCAAAAGAGTACAAAATTATTGACATATTTATTTTAATTGAAAATAGCATATTTCATAGTATATTTCTATAGCATATTTCCAAAAGAATTTCGTTTTGGGTTTCCAATGCAGTTTTAATACGAAATATCTCTTTTTTATCCTTACTTTTCAGCTTATTAATTAGAGAGGGTAATATGTAGTCTATTAAATTTGATTTCCTTATTTTAATATTATTGAATATTATTGATTTTTATCAGTTTTGTAGGGAATTCTAGCCATATGTTTTATTTTGTTTGATTGCCCCAATTTAAAATAGCACCCAAATTAAATGAAAACAAACTAAAATGAGAATTCACAATTCAATTTTTTTATTAAAATATATTAATAACATTTGACTATTTAAAACCAAACATATATATATACACATATATACCTATATATGTGTGGATGGATAAACAAATCTGATATATAATTACATATTCTTCATGATTAAAATTCCTTGAAAATAACTCTTTCATATTTTCTCTTTCACATCATATGTAGTAACAACATTCTAAATATTATTAAATCATGTATAGCAAAAAATATATTAAGAAGAAAACATAGTAACGGAGGCAATAAACAATATATTAGCAGGGGCATAATTAGAACCTCACGTAAAAAACACTAAAAAAAGTTTACCGTGCCAATCCTAATCTCCCTAAGCCATGGAAAGGTCTTGTGGATAGTAGAACCGAGAATTTTTACTACTCGAATCCAGAGACCAATGTTACTCAGTACGAGAGACCAGCTTCTTCCTCTCCTCCCGAGCTTTCTGATGCTGATAGTGGACTCGGGAAACGGGAATGCTGCATCTGGTGGATCATCTGTTAGATGGCCTCCTTCTTCGGCTGCAGGAAATGAAGTGATCAACCCAACTTCTGATCAAGAGATTCCAAGCTTAACTTGAAGAAGATGGACTTCACGAGCTGGCTATAACGCTCTCTCTCGTGAAGCAAGGGTTGGAATGACGGATAGATGTGATTGACTCGCTCAATCAATAAGTTAAACAGAAAAAGCAATTCAACTCAGATGATCAAATAAGAAGAAAAGCAAACGAATGAGAGACTATATAGACTACCTTTTAGCGAGGTGGGAAGCAATGTTATCATACCACTTGTTAGCATTGGTAAAGCCATCTCCAGGCTTCTCTCCAATACGGCAGCGTAAACCTTCACATCATCCAACGAAAAATGATTGCTGAAAACATATAATGAACAGACAAAAGGTCAAGATATAAGTAGAAACCGAGTTATTGGTAATATAGGCCAAATTACGAAAGAAGTGATACGTGAGTTAACCCGGAGATATAGGTTTTTCTGGCTAGGTGTTCCTCGAGAGTTTTGAGACCTTGCTCTGTGTGCAGTTAGAAAATGTAACCGCCATGGATACTCGCACGCTTTAAAACTCTACAATTTTTTTTTTGAAATTATAAGATTATATTTTCTACACATAAAAACTTGATAACTAATGTGTACAATAGAAAATCGTTGAATCACGTTTTCCCAACCAACGGATAAAAAAAAACGTAATCAAATAGTATCACCATTGTTAATCTACACAGATCAACCTAGGATTCAAAAGGACTTAAGCTTGGAGCATACATTCTTAGTTTTCTCATATCTTCTCTGTTGCAGATAGAAGAGTCTCGTCCACTTGCTTGCGACCTTTCATTTCAGCAATGACAATTTCTGCCTCCTTTGACCTCCATTCTTCTTTAAGCCCAGTCACTAGCTCCTCGCCTATACAAACTTCTAATAGCAAACCCATATCTTTTATATCTCTGTACCAATCATATGCTCCCATATAATCCTTCACCTCACAATACCCTTTCACTATTATGTTATATGTATCAGCTCCAGGATCCAATTCCCGGGCTTTCATCTCGTTAATCAAACTCCTAACCTCTTCCAGCTTTCCTACCTTCAGTTGTCCCAGAATCAAGCTGTTATAGGTTGTCTTATTTAAACCGATACTCTTTTCAATCATCTGCTTCTGCAGATTAAAAGCCTTATCCATATCTCTATGTACGGCGTAGCAATGAAGAACCCCATTGTAAACTGACAAGTCTGGTTTCAACAACATCTCTCCAAATATTTTCTCTGTGAGCTCTATCCCCTCCTCCTTGGTGCACAAACTTATCAAAAGATGATATGTCTTCAAAGTGGGTTTTATTCCTGATCTCTTCATCTCTTCATACAGCGCGATACATCTTTGCAAGTTTCCAGCATGTTCATATCCAGATATAAGTGAGTTATACGTGAAGACATCTGGTTCAAGACCCTTTCTAGAGATTTCGAGAAGCAAGTCTTCAGCTTCTGTTAACTTCCCAGTCATGGACAACCCATCAATGAGGGTGTTGTAAGTCACCAGGTTTAATTCTATTTCCTTTTTGAGCATCTCCTCAGATAACCGGAAAGCTTCTTCTATCTTCCCCTTTGAGCAACAACCATTGATTAGCATGTTATATATCCTTACATTCGGTGAAACTCCTCTGTCTTCCATATCCCTCTTAACAATCTCAGCTTCAAGAAGTTTAGAACCTTTGCACAAACAATTTATCAGAGTTCCATAGCTAACAACATTCGGCATCATACCCTTGTCTTCCATCTCTTTAAGAATGTCGAAGCACTTATCAAATTCACCCTTTCTCCCATATCCTCCAATCAAGATGTTATATGTCTCTACGCTAGGAGAAAGTCCCTTAAGTTTCATTTTGTTAACCTCTTGCTCAGCATTTGCCATTTCCCCAACTTCACAAAATCTCCTAATCAAACAGTTATACGCCAAATGGTCTGGCTTCATCCCTTGTTCCTCCATCACTTCAATTTTCATACGAGCTCCAACCACATCACCTGCTCGACAGTATCCATCAATCATCGTGTTATAAATAACCTCGTTCGGAACAAGTCCCTTACCCATCTCTCTCCCCAAAATCTCTTCCGCCTTCTCTACCTTCCCTTCTTTGCACAACGTGTTCAACAAAATGCTACAGGTATAAGCATTCATCTTCACGCCAGATTCAACCGCAGTCTCATAAACACACAAAGCAGCCTCACCTTGTTCGTTACTCGAATAACCATCAAACAGAATACTGAAGGTGAAAGCATCTGGTACAAACCCAAGATCCTTCATTTCCTTCAAAACATTCTCAGCATCTTCCACCATTCCAGCTTTAAACATCCCCTTAAGCATAGTATTAAACGTAATAAGACTCGGGTCAATCTTATCCGCTTTCATGCGTTCTCTCAACTTAAAACTCTTCTCTGGATTCCCAGCTTTGCAGTATCCGTCGATCAAAGTGTTATAAGTTATCAAAGAGGGTAACAGTCTTCTCGCAAGCATTTCGTCGAACAACTGTTCTGCATCTTTCATCTTTCTCGATTTACACAATCCATCGATAAGAACATTGTAAATAAACACACTGGGAGAGATTCTATCGTGCTTCATCCGATTAAACAGCTCTAAACCTTTACCAGTATCGCTCAATTTCACGGCGGCTTGAATTGCTTTCCCATACATGAACTTGCTCGGACGATAATCAGAATCCAGGATACTCAAGAACACGTTTATAGCCACTCTGAACTGTTTCGTCTTCACGAGATGATCGAGCAAAAGCGTTAAAGAATCTGAGCTGGGGGAAATACCTTCATTCCTCAAGGCGAAGAACAAATCCGCAGCTTCGTTAACCATCTTCGAATCGGTTAGTAGCACGGAGAGAAGCAAATAGGAGAAATCGTGTTTCAACGACGGAGATGATAACGAGAAGGCGGAGAAGAGTTCTCTCGGCGACGAGAAAGGCGTAGTAGTATCCGATCGGAGCAGCGAAGAGAGAACGCCACGCGCCGTTTCGATTCGATTCTGCTGGAGAAGAACTCGGAGGTTCCGTAGCTTTTCGTGTCGCTCTTCGTCTCCGGTGATGGGATTCGTCGGCGGGGATTGTTCGGGTACGGGGTGAGTGGTGTCGGTGGATGCAGAGAAGAGACGACATGAACATGATGAGACATAGTCAGTGAACTTGACGGTGGCGTAACGAGAAGATCTCGAAACCAGTCGTAAGTGAGTCACCATCGTTGAGCTGCCGGCGACGCTCGGCAACAGTGGAAAGACTCCTCCTACTAAATTTAATCTTTGAAGAACATTATTGAACCGGGGTAAACCGGTCCGTTTAGGTCATCCGGTTCACGAGTTATTTTTGGTTTTTATCCGGTTTAACCAGTAAGTTAGAATTAAAAAAACTGAGAAATTACCGATTTGGTTTTGGTTTGGAGCAGAGGATGGATCAACTGTTTATGGCAGTTACAATACACAAGGCAAATGATGTAATCATAACAAAATAAGAAGTGAAATGTTCTTCACCTAAAGAGCCACTGAGCATCATTCTTACACCTCTTTGATGATGACCAAAGATAAAGTTCACAGTGCGTGTTGACATTACTTCTGTGGTAGTGGAAGTTCATAATTGAGGTGGCTGTCGGTGCAAAAAAAAAGTTAAGGAACTGTCTCTCGGGGTATTAGCTAGATTTTATTGTGCATGATTACTTGCTTTTGTTGTCAAGTCTGTCTAGCTCGTCTTTTCCAAGAAAACTCTGTTTCTTCTTTCTTTAAAACTCTTTCCGATTATCATATTTGGTAGAGGAAGTAGGTAATAAAGTTTTTGTGGTCCAAGTGAAAGAAATAATACGGATCGGAGTATTTACAACAATAGACTCGGCGAGATTTTTCAGAACATTTGGTGCATTGAAGTGTAGGTGTGTCATTCCTAATTATTGTCATATAATTTTTCGTTTTTCGATCTGTTACAAACTTACAATTAAGGCTGATTATTAGCTCGTATGATGGTGTCGTCGAATTTATAAGGAAGATTTACTTTTTTCATTTCTTGTTGTCACGCTAGCATCACAACAAGGTAGCTATTGCAATGTTTTCTCTGCCATGTGTATGACGTTGCCACGTTCGGCTTATGCACTAATTAACGAGAGAGAGAGAGAGTAAACGGGCTGATGAAAATTTCACCGTATAATCCAATTTTTTTATTCAATGCCATTCAATGAAGAGGTGACTGCATTATATATAGATTTTACAAGAGTCTTTAATTGAATTCATCTCAATTTAATGTTTAGATTTTAGAAGCACCGAGGATCGCATTAACAAAGCAATAAACTGAAACCAAGTTGAAGATGTAAATACGTAACAATATCAAATAGTTATGACGTAACATACACCATAACTGCTCTGATTTGTTTTTTTTTAAAAAATTGCTCTGTTTTGGTTAGTTTCAGTTTTTTTCTCAATGAAAGGATGCATATAATAATGTAAACAGGGTTATTCTTTTGGTTTGAATAAATTTTACATGAAAAAAAGAAAAAAAAACCTTCTAATATAACAATTTCTTGGATTTTTCTTTATGATATCAAATTATCAATTTTTGAAAAGTTATTCATTCACTAGATACCAAATAAAAATATTTTAAAGTAATCATTTAACAAAACAACCAGGTACCTACAATAAACATTAAGAACTTTAGACAGACGACTATTGCACACTTACAGCAATATGGTGTACATTTGTATAAATCACCCAATTGAGGAACGCCATTATCTTTTTCGCCAAGTTGTCGGAATCTGATGCTCGTGTGTAAGTAAACAAGCTTACAAAATAGTACTCCTTCCGTTTCAAAATATAGGATGTTTTAAATAAAACACACAGACTAAGAAGATTTTACTTTTAACAAGTTCAACCAATCAGAAATAATACTGCATAATATAAAATACTAAATTAAACTAAAAGTTGCATAAAAACTTGAAAACATCCTATATTATGAAACAAAAAACTTCTCTAAAACATCTTATATTTTGAAACGGAAGGAGTATATGTTTTTTTTCACCATGAACACTTTAATTAGTACAGAGATGGTGGAATCTCTAAATATTCTTGTCGTGTAAATTATTACTTTTCATTTTATTTTTTGAAAACTAAAAAACGATAGAGTTCGAGGGGAATCTCTGTGATATCATATTTTAAGAGGAAAAATATCAGTGAAGAAATATATATAGTAACTTTTCCTTGATATTGATAAAACTTTAACTACACAGCTGTCAACTGGTTTACTTAAACTAGGTTTACACATACACCGAATACCGATATACTAGTAGTCTCTGTTCCTTGGTAATAGTGCTACTACCACAAGGTCCACAACAATATAATGGACAATTGTTTAATCTATCTATGGCAAGAGATAGCTGACCAATCATCAATTAGACCACGCTAAACATGCTCACGCATTTGATTAACGGAATGATTAAACATAGCTCATAAGCAACAACGACATTATGGAGTTGAAATAAAGAGAAAAGCAGGCAAACGACATAACATAGGCTTTGAATGGGAGGACAGAAAAATAGCAGATCACCCTTTAATGCAGTTCTCCTATTACTAAGTTACCATTCAATAAATTTTTTGCTTTAAAAAATTAATATAGATGAACTGTATGGAGTTCAAATTTTTTTGTTTTTTTGTGGTAATTGCAGGAGAAATACATGCAGATCTGGTCTATAGCTTTTTTGATGCTGTTCACCTTTGATCTGCATTTGAACTGCCAAATTTTTTATCTACTTTTATTCTACTTAGTCTGCTTGAACTACTTGATCTACTTGATCTGCTCTGCATTACATGCTTTCTCCATTCAAAGCCATAGTGGAAATTGATGGAGACTGAGAGTGGTATGGTCACTAATCTCATCAGTCAAACAAACATCATTTTCTATGTGATGTGTGTTTTAACCTAAAATAAAAACACATGTATTTCAGTTTTGTAAAATATTCATTTTTTTTTTTAGTTTATCAATCTAGTTAACTGGTTTTAATGTTTTGATTCTCACTGGTATCTGAGCTTATTGAAACTCGTGTACATTTGAAATTTGAAAAAATTGGATGACTGTAGACAATTTGTAGTTTTCGACAACTATTATATTCGGACATGTTAGTACAGAACAGTGTTTTTTTGTCAGATAGTACATAGGAGGAGTTACTAAACGAGTCTTATAATAAATAGAAGTTAGGTTAGATAGAGAGTTTGACTAAAAACCACGTTTTGTGTGAACATTTTCCCCAATACATATTTCATATTCTATATCCAACTTACTAATATAAATTTTAGTTATCTTTCAGTTGACGAGAAAAAGTTAAAAGTTAGCAATTATTCTATAGATAGATTTTTGGGAAATACAATGGTACCTAAACTACTCCACCATCTTGCCATCTTCGATTAAAAAACAAAGCATTGTATACAACAATTAAATTATATAGTGCTTAAATAGCTTTGAGATATCCCTAACTCATTGGACCCGCCTGAGTGTTTTTGTTCATGTAAGAGAGATCTTTCTTTATCAATCCTTTTCTCTGTCCTCTATTTTTCAATGTCCTTTTGTTGTCTATTTATTTAGCTTTTTAGTATTTGTTGGCTTCTCTGGGTTTAAGCACTTTTTCTCAGGCATTTTTTTTCCCACACCGCCTCTGCTTTTCGCATTTCTTCTTGTTCTCATTTATCAAATGTTTGAATTCTTCCATCTCTCATAAATTATGAAAGTGGTCGTGCCGTGTACTACTATCTCTTAAGTTTTCTGCTTTTTTTCTTTATTTCTTGCTTTTTTTTTCTTTTTCTTTTTGGGTCTTCTTCTTCAAGAATGAGCTGAGAGGATACTACTCACAGTCACAGAAGAAAGCAAGATTTTTTATAGTTCTCACTAGCGGTTAGCTTGGTTTCTCTCTCGTTTCACTGTGACTGTGATTATAAAAGTTTGGATCTTTCCTACAGATTTACTAGGAATAAATTATTGGTTCTATATTCATATTTGTAAATCTATTTGCTCTGTTTCAGACCTATACTTAAGGAATCTAGGGTTTAAATTCCAAAACTAGCCAAACTTTCTTAAACCCTTTGTCTGTTAAATCAAGTATCTTGTTACTTTATCTTACTCAAGCTAGAAAAATTGGTACTTTATCCTAATCAAGTAAAAAGTTTGGTACTTTGTTGTCCCTTAAGTGTTCTTATTCTTGTTTTCTTTTTGGGGAAATTTTCAGAGCTATTGTAGACAAGTTTGGTGCTTGGGAATGGCAGAACAAAGGAGTAGTAACGGAGGAGGAGGAGAAGTTGTTATCAATGTTTCAGGTGAACAAGAATCAAAGCGTACCAAGGAAATGGCTTCACCGGAGTCTGAGAAAGCAGTCCCCATCAACAATAAAACCCCTTCTCCTGAGATCTCTAAGTTTGTTAGTAGTCCAAACAAGCCTCCCAGAGGTCCAAATCAGAACAATGAGGGTTTAACTCAGAGGAAATCTTTTGCAAGGTCGGTTTACTCAAAACCCAAGTCCCGGTTTGTGGATCCATCTGGTCCTGTAGACACAACTATCATAGAGGAGGAAGCTAAGGAGCAGCAACTTGGTACTGGTTTCTCCTTTAGTAGACATTCCCCGAATAACAAATCGAACAGGAGTGTCGGTTCAACAGCACCGTTAACACCAAGTAAAGCTGTCGTGGAGAAAGATGAAGATGAGGAAATCTATAAGAAGGTTAAGCTGAACAAAGAGATGCGCAATAAGATAAGTACATTGGCTTTGATAGAGTCAGCTTTCTTTGTAGCGGTTTTGGGTGCTTTGGTTTCAAGTTTAACCGTTAATGTCCTGAAAGAACATACCTTATGGGGACTAGAACTCTGGAAATGGTGTGTGCTTGTCATGGTCATCTTCAGTGGGATGTTGGTGACCAATTGGTTCATGCGTTTGATTGTGTTCCTCATAGAAACAAACTTTCTATTGAGGAGGAAAGTGCTCTACTTTGTTCATGGCTTGAAGAAGAGCGTCCAAGTCTTTATATGGCTCAGCTTGATTCTTGTTGCTTGGATATTGTTGTTCAACCACGACGTGAAACGTTCCCCTGCAGCAACAAAGATCCTCAACGTCATAACCAGGACTCTTATTTCAGTTCTTACCGGTGCATTCCTCTGGCTGGTGAAAACACTGTTGCTGAAGATTCTTGCTGCAAATTTCAACGTCAATAACTTCTTTGATAGGATTCAAGATTCTGTTTTCCACCAGTATGTTCTACAAACGCTCTCGGGTCCTCCACTTATCGAAGAGGCAGAGAGGGTGGGGCGTGAGCCAAGCACAGGCCATTTGAGTTTTGCTAGTGTAGGGAAGAAAGGATTGGTTAAAGAGAAGAAAGTGATTGATATGGGAAAAGTTCATAAGATGAAACGAGAGAAAGTTTCAGCTTGGACTATGCGTGTGTTGGTGGAAGCGGTTAGAACTTCAGGACTCTCTACAATCTCTGACACATTGGATGAAACAGCATACGGAGATGCGAAAGAGCAAGCTGATAGAGGAGAGATTACTAGTGAGATGGAGGCTTTGNATCATAGAGGAGGAAGCTAAGGAGCAGCAACTTGGTACTGGTTTCTCCTTTAGTAGACATTCCCCGAATAACAAATCGAACAGGAGTGTCGGTTCAACAGCACCGTTAACACCAAGTAAAGCTGTCGTGGAGAAAGATGAAGATGAGGAAATCTATAAGAAGGTTAAGCTGAACAAAGAGATGCGCAATAAGATAAGTACATTGGCTTTGATAGAGTCAGCTTTCTTTGTAGCGGTTTTGGGTGCTTTGGTTTCAAGTTTAACCGTTAATGTCCTGAAAGAACATACCTTATGGGGACTAGAACTCTGGAAATGGTGTGTGCTTGTCATGGTCATCTTCAGTGGGATGTTGGTGACCAATTGGTTCATGCGTTTGATTGTGTTCCTCATAGAAACAAACTTTCTATTGAGGAGGAAAGTGCTCTACTTTGTTCATGGCTTGAAGAAGAGCGTCCAAGTCTTTATATGGCTCAGCTTGATTCTTGTTGCTTGGATATTGTTGTTCAACCACGACGTGAAACGTTCCCCTGCAGCAACAAAGATCCTCAACGTCATAACCAGGACTCTTATTTCAGTTCTTACCGGTGCATTCCTCTGGCTGGTGAAAACACTGTTGCTGAAGATTCTTGCTGCAAATTTCAACGTCAATAACTTCTTTGATAGGATTCAAGATTCTGTTTTCCACCAGTATGTTCTACAAACGCTCTCGGGTCCTCCACTTATCGAAGAGGCAGAGAGGGTGGGGCGTGAGCCAAGCACAGGCCATTTGAGTTTTGCTAGTGTAGGGAAGAAAGGATTGGTTAAAGAGAAGAAAGTGATTGATATGGGAAAAGTTCATAAGATGAAACGAGAGAAAGTTTCAGCTTGGACTATGCGTGTGTTGGTGGAAGCGGTTAGAACTTCAGGACTCTCTACAATCTCTGACACATTGGATGAAACAGCATACGGAGATGCGAAAGAGCAAGCTGATAGAGGAGAGATTACTAGTGAGATGGAGGCTTTGGCTGCTGCTTACCATGTCTTCAGAAATGTTGCTCAGCCTTTATTCAAGTGAGTAAATAACTCTGATTTGCTCTTTTTTTTTTCTTGGTGCATTCTCTAGTGGAAATCATTGGATTTGTTTTTTTTTTTCAGTTACATAGAGGAAGAGGACTTGCTTAGGTTCATGATTAAGGAAGAGGTTGATCTTGTGTTCCCATTGTTTGATGGTGCCGCTGAAACCGGGAGAATCACAAGAAAAGCTTTCACAGAGTGGGTGGTAAGTCTCCTCAAACCTCTGCGGTTTTTACCAATGAGAGTCTGTCTTTCTTGATTTTAATGACTTGTGTTGTGTGTTGCAATATGATCAGGTTAAAGTGTACACAAGCAGGAGAGCTTTAGCGCNATTGAGGAGGAAAGTGCTCTACTTTGTTCATGGCTTGAAGAAGAGCGTCCAAGTCTTTATATGGCTCAGCTTGATTCTTGTTGCTTGGATATTGTTGTTCAACCACGACGTGAAACGTTCCCCTGCAGCAACAAAGATCCTCAACGTCATAACCAGGACTCTTATTTCAGTTCTTACCGGTGCATTCCTCTGGCTGGTGAAAACACTGTTGCTGAAGATTCTTGCTGCAAATTTCAACGTCAATAACTTCTTTGATAGGATTCAAGATTCTGTTTTCCACCAGTATGTTCTACAAACGCTCTCGGGTCCTCCACTTATCGAAGAGGCAGAGAGGGTGGGGCGTGAGCCAAGCACAGGCCATTTGAGTTTTGCTAGTGTAGGGAAGAAAGGATTGGTTAAAGAGAAGAAAGTGATTGATATGGGAAAAGTTCATAAGATGAAACGAGAGAAAGTTTCAGCTTGGACTATGCGTGTGTTGGTGGAAGCGGTTAGAACTTCAGGACTCTCTACAATCTCTGACACATTGGATGAAACAGCATACGGAGATGCGAAAGAGCAAGCTGATAGAGGAGAGATTACTAGTGAGATGGAGGCTTTGGCTGCTGCTTACCATGTCTTCAGAAATGTTGCTCAGCCTTTATTCAAGTGAGTAAATAACTCTGATTTGCTCTTTTTTTTTTCTTGGTGCATTCTCTAGTGGAAATCATTGGATTTGTTTTTTTTTTTCAGTTACATAGAGGAAGAGGACTTGCTTAGGTTCATGATTAAGGAAGAGGTTGATCTTGTGTTCCCATTGTTTGATGGTGCCGCTGAAACCGGGAGAATCACAAGAAAAGCTTTCACAGAATGGGTGGTAAGTCTCCTCAAACCTCTGCGGTTTTTACCAATGAGAGTCTGTCTTTCTTGATTTTAATGACTTGTGTTGTGTGTTGCAATATGATCAGGTTAAAGTGTACACAAGCAGGAGAGCTTTAGCGCATTCCTTAAACGACACAAAAACAGCGGTTAAGCAGTTAAACAAACTTGTGACAGCGATCTTGATGGTGATTACCGTGGTCATTTGGCTGCTGCTTCTAGAAGTAGCAACTACTAAGGTTTTGTTGTTCTTCTCCACCCAACTTGTTGCTCTGGCTTTTATAATTGGAAGCACATGCAAAAACCTCTTTGAATCCATTGTGTTTGTCTTCGTGATGCATCCTTATGATGTCGGTGACCGATGTGTTGTTGATGGTGTCGCGGTAAGCCTCCATACCAAAGATCCTTTGAACTCGTATAATACATGTCTCTATAAAAACATATGTTTTTTGTGGCTTTTTCAGATGCTGGTTGAAGAAATGAATCTGTTATCAACGGTGTTCTTGAAGCTTGACAACGAGAAAGTGTATTATCCAAACTCTGTTTTGGCAACAAAACCGATAAGTAACTACTTCAGAAGTCCAGATATGGGAGAAACAGTGGAATTCTCTATCTCTTTCTCAACACCAGTCTCAAAGATCGCACATCTCAAAGAAAGAATCGCTGAGTAAGTACCACCCACCTTGAATCATTTTTGTAAATCACTGAGCCAACGATCTTGAACTGTGAATGAGTGATTGTGTTTTGTGTATCAGGTACTTGGAGCAGAACCCGCAACATTGGTCACCGGTACACACAGTGGTGGTGAAGGAGATAGAAAACATGAACAAGCTGAAGATGGCTCTATACAGCAACCACACCATCACGTTTCAAGAATACAGAGAGAGGAATATCAGAAGAACCGAGCAATCTTTGGCTATTAAGAGAATGTTGGAGGACCTTCACATCGACTACACTCTCCTTCCTCAAGAAGTTCATCTCACCAAGAACTGAGAACCAATTTTAAAACCGGTTTGGTATTTCTGCTAAACCGTTGTTTAAGATATTATTATTATTACCAAACATTGCGGTACTGTTTTGTTATGTTTAGGCTTTAGAGTAGAAGATGAAATCAATGTATCCCGAATTCTAAACCGTATTACTCTTAATCCCATATGTTTACTTACGTTATATATATGAGTCTCGACTTAAAGTACTGGACTGTCTCAAACAAGAACAAAAAAAATGATACTAATGGATGTTTATGGTAAGACTTTAACGACACAATTGAACTGAAATGGACAGTCAAGTCTTTATGCAAAATCACCATTTACTGATGATGAATTCTTAAAGGAAAATCTTGTAAGATCATATATTTATGGACAAAAAATCTTAATTTGCAAAATCGAATCAATGCAAAATCTGTCAAAAAATGATGTCATGATCTGATTGGATACATTTATATACAAATTTTTCGACTTCATGATCATGACTGGGGGTCTCTGCTTCGTATATATAAAGAGGGTGTCATCAATATTTGATATTGCAATATTGCACCAATACTATGAAAAGAGCAGGAGTTCATGTGGTGGTAGTAATATCGATCTTCCTCATACAAATAGCTTTCTCTCAAGTGGAAACGATTTCCCAAGATGCTGATGTTAATTGGTCTACTTTAAAATCAGAGGTGAGGATCACAAACCGCCTCGTTGATGGTTCTACATTAAAGCTCCATTGTAAGTCGGCAGATGACGATCTCGGCATCCACATTCTCGCTCCCACTCGCTTTTGGTCGTTTACGTTTAGACCAACTGTTTTTTATGGATCTACACTTTTCTACTGTCAATTCACATGGCTGCCTGGACAATCAAAATGGTTTGATATTTACGATGATGACAGAGATGGTGTTCGTAGGGGTATTCCATGCATCTACTGTTTCTGGGATATAACCAAAGAAGGGCCATGCAGGTTCAATGAAAAAGATAATGCCGTTAATATATGTTATGACTGGAATGGGGAACGAATTGGGGAATAGTTTGCTGTTGTGTGTTACGTAGTTCCTAAGAAAGCCAAAAAAAAAAAAAATCATTGTTTCTTTGTTTTCTTTTCCTCATTAGAATATGTATCTTTCTAGAAGTGGTGTAGCTTTTTCCTCATTACAATACGTCGCTTTGATCTTACAAAACCATATCGTGCTATTCACCTATATATAGAACACTATATTAATTAGCTCCGCATTTAATATAAGGTTGTTCGATCCAAAACAAATAAACTCATAGTTAATCAAAACTGTATATGCTACATCCCAATATTAATATATTATCATTTACAACCTGCAACAATTGACGAAATTAACAACCAACCTTTCAAGAAAGTTGGTAACTAATATTTCAAAAAAAAAATATTTTATGCTGGATAAATAAAATTTGAAGTTATAAAAGCCATTAGCCATATAAGAATACTTTGGCAATCATTTAAAAAGAGCGTTTTAAAACTAACAAGAGCGATCATCCCCGACATGCATGTCACATGTGGTACTAATGCAATATATGTATCTCTGTATATTATTGTCCTATCTCGTTTTGAAGCTTGACAGCGAGAAAGTGTATTATCCAAACTCTGTTTTGGCAACAAAACCGATAAGTAACTACTTCAGAAGTCCAGATATGTGAGAAACAGTGGAATTCTCTATCTCTAATTCTCAACACCAGTCTCAAAGATCGCACATCTCAAAGAAAGAATCGCTGAGTAAGTACCACCCACCTTGAACCATTTTTGTAAATCACTGAGCTGAAGATCTTGACGTTGAATGAGTGATTGTGTTTTGTGGTACAGGTACTTGTAGCAGAACCCGCAGCATTGGGCACCGGTGCACACAGTGGTGGTGAAGGAGATAGAGAACATGAACAAGCTGAAGATGGCTCTATACAGCAACCACACCATCACGTTTCAAGAATACAGAGAGAGGAATATCAGAAGAACCGAGCAATCTTTGGCTATTAAGAGAATGTTGGAGGACCTTCACATTGACTACACTCTCCTTCCTCAAGAAGTCCATCTCACCAAGAACTGAGAACCATTTAAAAACCGGTTTGGTACTTCTATAAAACCAGTTGTTTAAGATATTATTATTACCAAACATTGCGGTACTGTTTTGTTATGTTTTAGGCTTTAGAGTAGAAGATGAAATCAATTTATCCCGCGTTCTAAACCGTATTGTACTCTTAATCCCATATGTTTACTTACGTTATATATGAGTCTCGACTTAAAAGTACTAGATTGACCGTCTCAAACAAGAGCAATGAAAATGATACTTATGTATGTTTTATTTGCAAAATCGAATCAATGCAAAATCTGTCAAAAACGATTTGTCATGATCTGATTGGATACATTTATACAAATTTTTCGACTTCATGATCATGACTGGGGTCTCTGCTTCGTATATTATAAAAAGGGTGTCATCAATATTTGATATCGCATTGCATCATGATTATGAAAAGAGCAGGAGTTCATGTGGTGGCAGCAATATCTATACTCACGTAACTCATCATCATCCAATTAGCGTTGTCACGAGAGGAGCCGCCACCCATTGCTGCAGAATCATCAGATGCTCCTTCTTACTATAAGAATTTGGGCTTTTCTGAAAACAACGGTGGAGATTAATAATCGTCTTAACGGTGGTTTAACATTACTCCACCATTGCAAGTCATTGGATCACGATCTCGGCATCAAAGTTCTCCCACCGGATAGTTGTTGGTCTTTTATAGGTTTAGACCAAATATTATTAGAACTGCTATTTTTTTGTCATTTTCTGTGGGATCAAGAGTCACGTTGGTTTGATATTTACGATGATTTCAGAAATGGTGTTCGCCATGGTCATCCCTGCATCGATTATAAGTGGAATATAAGCCATGCAGATTTAACCAAACTACCAATGTTTTGAGCTATGTTATGATTGGAATACACTGGAAAGTCTGGAACTTATGTTTATTTTTTTATATTTTTTCTCTATAAATTCAAAAATAACACTATATAGTTTCAACAATATACGTTTGGATCCCCGAGAGCTATATATACATATTTGTTCCTGCATCTGTGTATATGCCCACGTAGAGATATATGTCGGAAACTTGTGATGTTACGCCAGTATTTTGTTACAATTTTTTCAAAAAATTGTTGTAAACCTTGTATGGAAGAAACAAAAATATATCATCACAATATTCATTACTGTGGTAAAAAATATCAATATCTAAATGGGAGATTAAGCTAGTTCTCTCTTCAACGTCAAAGGTTTCTAGTGGTAACCAATAGAAGAACAAAAAAAAATGAATAAAAAAAACAAGACGGAACAAAATAAACAAGTTTTGAGGAATAAAAAGAAAATATGTAGAGAAAAAACAAAATAATAACTGGTAAAAATAGTCACAATATCTTCTAAATTTATATTAAATATTAAATAAATCAGATTTTAATGAAAAATACTAATATTTCTTTTAATGTCTAATGTGCATATAATGAATTTTACATTTGATTTTAAAACAAAATTGAGAATTGAATTTTTATACTTTTTTATTAAATATTAACTATTAATATTAACCTAATATAAAATTTTAACAGTAATTTAAAGTATTTTTAGTTTCTGTATAAACACTTCTTAATTTTATTTTACTATTCATACAATTTTCAAATAAAGCCTTAAATTTAATTTAACATGAAATTCGTATCAAAAATATTTTTTTCTGTCAGTACATTGTGAAAATATGAAATTATTCTATTATAAAAATGAAATACTATTAATAAAAATAAGTTTTCATTTAATTTAACATAAGAAAACAAATTTTAATATTTTCTATTGTTCCTCATCAATATTGGAGAGGAATGTAAAAGAATGGTATGGAAACAATATTACTATTAAATGGTAATTTTTTTTGAGGACTGTGTTCCTTTTTTAAGTCATGGTTACCAATAGACCATCTCCAATGGTTTTCTATATTTTTTCCTCTATAATAGAGATGAGTTTTACTCCAATGGTTTTTCCTATTTATTCCTCTATAATAGAATATTCTAAACAAATACTATTTTATTTTACAATTAACACCTTCTATTTACAAATATTACAAACTAATCCATTTTACTTTAAATTTTATAACACTTTTATAAAATTATTTTTTGCAAATGGTAGTCTCAATATTTTAGAAGAAATATTTATACTTAAATTTATATTATTAGTTCTTAAAAATACTTATTTTATTTATTTTGGTCATAAATAAAAGAAGTTAAAGATTAAGAGTACTACTTTGCAAATAAAATAGTTCAACTCTATTTATAGAAGAAAAAATAGAGTTCCTCTATATATAGAGAAAAAAAATAGCAATCTATATTATAGAGGTAAAAATAGAGATGGATTGGAACAAAAATTATTCTACAATAGAGTATAGAAGCAAAAATATCTCTATAATAGAGGTGGGTTTTACTCCAACCCACCTCTATTCTCACTTCTAAAATAGAGATTTCTATTTTTTCCTCTATTTATAGAGAAACTCTATTTTTTTTCTCTATAAATAGAGGAAAATATAGCAATCTATATTTTAGAGGTAAGAATAGATGTGGATTGGAGCAAATTTAACACTAAAATGGATTGTTATATTTTTCTCTATTTATAGAGGAAAATAATAGAAATGGGTTGGAGATGCTCTTAGAACAACCCAAATTAAAATAGTATAAATTGTAAACAAGGTATAAAATATATATATTCTACCATATGTAATCAGTAATGTATTCAACCATTTATTTCAATACAATCATGTATTCAACCTTTCTAAAGTTTTTATGTGTTGGAAACAAATCTAATACATATATAACGTCATGTAAAGTTGTGTTCAGCAGAAAACACTTTTGTTCTCAGAAAACAAAAAATGACAACCGTCCAGAAGACAAAAGTTCATGTTGTGGTCATTTCACCACTCATACAATTAGTTCTCTCACAAGTGGAAACGATTTCTCCAGATGCTGATGTTAAATGGTCTACTATACAATCAATGGTGAGGATCACAAACCGCCTTGGTGATGGTTCGATATTAAAGCTCCACTGTAAGTCCTCAGATGACGATCTCGGCTTCCACGTTCTCGCTCCGAATAGCTTTTGGTCGTTTAAGTTTACACCATCTGTTTTTTATGGATCGACACTTTTCTTCTGTCGATTCAAATGGCTGCCTGGACAATCAAAAAGGTTTGATATTTACGATGATGACAGAGATGGTGTTCGTAGGGGTATTCCATGCATCTACTGTTTCTGGGATATAACCAAAGAAGGGCCATGCAGGTTCAGTGAAAAAGATCGTGAATTTAATATATGTTATGACTGGAATGGGGAACGAATTGGGGAATAGTTTGCTGCTTTGTCTCCACCGTTGTTTTCAGAATTATTATATAAAAAATTCTGATCTAATAAAAAAGAACCGATACGAAATAGGAACAAGTAATTCAGAAAATAATGACATTATCTAAACTATTTCTCATAAAAAATTGGATAAGAAATAGAGGTAAAGAGATGAGAGTATAAAATTTGGATGGTTAAATTTAGTTGTGGCTTTCAATTATCACATAACTAAATTCAAATTCAACGTTCTATTTATTTCAAATATCGAGACATTACATAATGGGTATGGGAAAGAAACGTGTAATTCAAAAAATTAGATTAAATACGTGAAATAAATGAAACTGAAACCGAATCCAAATTTGATTTAACACTCCTAAACAAACAGTTGGAAATGTTTGGATTAGATTAGAATAATATACATGTAATATCACTCATCAATCTTAATTATTTCTTATACTAGGAGATATATCGTGCTTAAAGCACGGGTCAACATTTAAAAAAAAATTATAATATAGTAATAAAAGTTATTGTTATATTTCTTTAAAAAGTTATTTTATTTGAGATAATATTTATTTTTAATTATTCTGTAAATTTATATATGTATTTTTGAATATTAATTAATTAAAAATATAATAGTATTTTATTTTTGATGTCTATTACAGTTTTATATTGTTTGTTTGTTGTATTTGCATAATTATTTTGTGAAATATGAAATAGTAATTTTAATATTATAATTGTGAGAAAATAAAATTTATAATTTATCAACTATATAAATTTAGTTTTACCAACCCGCCAATGTGAAAATTAAAACACACATTTTTTCCATAGATTAAGTAATATATATTTGTTTTTAAAAATTCAAATCACAACATATATAAAAAAAATTCTGCATATTTATTAATCATAAATATTATATAAAAATTTTAAACAATTTGTAAATAAAATAAAAGAAAGATGACAGTAGAATCATAATTGAAATCTTAATAAAATCTTTGAAATCTAGTTATTAAAAATAATTTTATTATCTACTTGGATATGAAATCTTAGTTTTTGAATTGTGATTGGTATATATGTTTTAAAAAAAATATTTAGTAATTTTTGTCAATAATTTATTACAGAGAGAGAATAATTTTTTAAAGTACATATTAGTTTTGATTTGAATAGAATTTTTTATTTTTTTATTTTTTTAGAGAGAGAAAATAATTTATCAAGTACAAATTAATTTTTTATTTTTTTCAAGTACATATTAGTTTTGATTTGAATAGATTTTTTTACTTTTATAGATTTTTTATATTTGATCTGTCAGCATTTTTATTTTTTAATTAATTTATTAATCTTAATTAAGTTTTTCTAATGGTAATTGAATGTAATTTTTTACATATTTTAAGGTTACTTTCATATTTGTACTTCTAAATTAATATAGTAGGATATATCACTCATGCAGGTATGTGTAGAAGTTTACGTGAAAATTTTCTAATTTAAAATAAAAAATATTATGCAAAAATAACTCCGCACCACATGCGGATCCAAACCTAGTTATATTTAAAAAAGTCTAACACTAAAATGCACTAAGCATAATAACGGTGAGATTCTGACCCATACACATGCTTTAAGAATAGTCCAATTTTAATAGTAACTAGGTGCTTCCCCACGCAATGCGTGGGTTGTGGTGTAGTTGGTATATATATATTTTTTTTGGTCTTTTTTGTTTTCTCTTTTGTATTATTTCGTTGTAGTTAGGCATCTACGGGCTTTGCCGTCACTTGTATTTATACACTATATGTTTATACCATTTCGTTTAGATGTGTACAATTGTGGCGTTTATTTTTTATGAATTATGAGGATGTTGTTTCTTGCTTTTGAGGATTCAATCTTATCATTGACTGATATTGTTTCTAATACATTTATTGTATTATAGATTTTCTAATTAACTGCTTATGTAATCCCTTCATACGTTGATGTTGCAATAATAAGTTATTTTTTAAAAATAATTATCTTCCGTGTAAGTGATTATGTTTGTATGCCCATGTTTTGGTCTAATATCAATAAGATTGTTTCTGTTTTTCTTTAGTTGGCTTTGAAACCAATTTGAGTTACGCAAATAATGGATCGAATTATGGTGTTAATAAGTAATATAAATTCTTATGTATATATATTGTATATATGTGAATATAAGTTTAGCTAACTACAAAATTCTGTAATATTTAAATATAATCTTGAACATATATATAAATATATATATATATATATATATTTTTATTTGTGGGAGGAATGTTTGAGTTAAATGACTTTTAATGTCTTTAAAGTGAGTTAAATATTAATAAATTTTTATATGTGTCTTAACTTTTTTTTAAAGGAATACCAAGTGTTTCCTTCCAAATTTGAAGTGACATAGTATTTTAGTTTTCTTATATGATTTTATGAACTTCAATGTAAAAGTTTTTCAAAGTAATAAGTACACTCACACTGATTGAATTATAAAATTTGGAGAAATGTTTATTTCGATTAATCATCTGCTCTTTTAAATATATTAAATAAGTATGTTGTTGTTCCTACAAATATGACAACATATATTATAGTTTAACCATGGAGTTAAGCAATGGAAATGGAACTTGTGATTGCAAGACAAAATGCTTATAT
>NC_025704.1:5328415-5342536 GCF_000633955.1 Camelina sativa | reverse complement strand
TTAATTTTTTATAACCTAAAATAAAAGGAATACCAAGTGGCCAAATCAAAATTCACATGATTTGGTTGTTTGTTGATTTTTTTTTTCCAGCTTGGTCGTTTGTTGATATAAACTCAACACTTACACATAATATTTCAAAATAAAAAATATTACTTTTGAAGTGATAAACTAAATTAGTTTTCTTAAAAAATTATATGAATTCTTCAGTCTCAATAATTTTTAAAACCCCAAGGATAACTTATATTTTTTTGATTTTCACTCATCAATTTAATTTATAGTGCTAGATTTCATACTAATGATTTTATCTTTAGAGAATTTAGTGAAATGATATTTTTAAAATTATATTTTATTTTTATATTTAAGTTCCAGCTGAATATGTTTTGTTTTTTGGATCATTTTTTATTTTGATTAAATACACAAAAAACCAATTGTTTAATTATGTTATTTTTGTTTTCAAAAACCTCAAATCATAAAAAATATATATATATATTATATTGATCTTTGCAGATTTATCAATTGGATCACAAAACAAAATAGTCTTTATAAATGGATAATTATATTGATCTTTAAATATTATATTGATCTTTATAAATTATTAGAAATAATACATGAATATGTGAGATAACCAGAGACATAATAGATAATTAGATATGAATCATTTCAACTTTATGATTTTATTGTGTGGTGAATATTGTAAGAAAATATGATAATAATGACTTATAAGATGTTAATATAAAATAGAAAATAGAGATAAACCTTTTAAAATATTAAAAAATATATATATAAGATATACTTATCATACAAACTCTAAAACTAAGCTTTTACAATGATATTTGATTTGATTTTTTATAACCCATACAACAACAATAACAAAAACAAAACAAAAAGAAAAGGGATTTGAGAGTAGTAGAAGAAGATGAGAGAATGAAAGAGTGATAGACTAAGAGAATAAAATAATGAGTATTTATAGGAAGAGAAATGATGAAAAATTACATTTAGAAAAATGAGAGTTACAATTCTAATTTATTGTTTTGTTTTAATACAATTGATTAATACAACTTAGTGGAGAAATAAAGTAAATGTATAATTTATAGGAAGAATTTATATGATTTCAGTTTTATATTATGTGAGTTAAATGTGAAAATTAATTATTTTTAAATTTGTGTTTTAATATAAATATTTTTTTTTGTTAAAATTGTATTGCTAAGTGGACCAATAAGGAGAGAGTGAAGCACTATAAATAAACTCGTATCGTCTAGAAAAACGGTTATTTGGCGATGAAAAAGGCGATTTGGTATCTCCCTTGGTGGTTGAACCTTGTCTCTCCGGAGGCGGTTACTGACAGTTTCGTCAACGTCGTGGGGTTAGCCCCTCACTGTAGTCGTGCGGCGGTTATCTCCATGAAGTGGCATCCACTTCGTGATGCACCTTTGACGGTTTCTGCAAAAAAATTATTCTATAAATACCGCAACTTTGATTGGCGATTCTTTCACCCCTCTGAATCCCTCTTTCAATACTTTTTTCATTTACCGCTAAACATGGCTGACAACTTACGAAGAGCAGTTCAAGACATCAATCTCGGCGCTGATGATGCTCCGCTAGCAATACCGGATGTTGTGGTGGCCAATGCAGCGGCGGAGAACCGTTTTATTCTCATCGGCCGACCAGTTATGCCACGTCGTCAGAATGTGCGCTCAATCATTGCTTCAATGCCCAGAATTTGGGGTCAATCTGGTTTGGTTCATGGTCGTTTAGTGGGTGGTACTCACTTCCAGTTCATCTTTCCTTCCGAGGGTGAACTTGAACTTGTCCTCCGCCGTGGTCCATGGGCATTTAACGATCGTATGTTGATCTTCCAACGTTGGTATCCAAACGACAACCCCCCTCTGATCGATTTCATTCCATTTTGGGTACAAATCCGAGGAATCCCTTTTTCACTTCCTCAATCACGAAGTCATCTCCTACATTGGTCGTGCAATTGGTACACTCCTTGAAGTGGACTATGATGCTGAAGCTGCTGCAAGAGTTGAGTTTGTTCGGGTTCAAATTCACTGGGACATTCATCGTCCACTTCGCTTTCAGAGGCAAATTCAGTTTCAACAAGGTGTTAACACGCTGCTGAGATTCCGGTTTGAACGTCTAAGAGGATTTTGTGAGGTCTGTGGCATGATAACGCATGACACCGGTGCTTGTATCCTTCAAAATGGAGGGGAGGAGCCCTTTGATGATCATGATGAGGATGACGACCCAGGCCATCCAGAGCATATGGCCAATCATGGAGTCGTTATCCGTGAAGTTGAAGAGGATGATCCACCTCATGTTGCTACTCAAGAGATTCCTGCTCCGGTACATCTTGATGTTAACCCTGATGCTCCACATGACCTTATCGATGCTGATCATTACGGAGTGCCACAAGAAGCAAACAGGAAGAGCGACTCTGACATGAATGCAAGAGGCAAGAGGAAGAGAGATGAGCAAACAGATCTTTCTACTAAGACAGAGAGTTCCAAAGCTAAGTTCATGGAAGCTGGTGAAAGTAGTAACTCCGGGGAAACCTGTTCTCCCCATGATCTTGACAGAGGCGCGGTGGGCCCTATACCACCACTTTCTCCATGAGGACAGCCGCTTGGAACTGTAGAGGACTAGGCAATGACCTCGCAGTTCGACGTCTAAAGGAGATTAAAAAGACTTTCTCTCCAGACATCATTTGCCTCTTTGAAACAAAGCAAGGAGATGACACTGTTAGGGATGTAGGTGCTGAACTAGGTTATGATCGAGTTGTAACAGTGCCTCCAGTTGGTTTAAGTGGTGGAGTAGCTTTATTTTGGAATAGCAATATCTCTGTTTTTGTTCTGTATCAATCCCCAAACCTTGTAGATACGCATGTTCAAATTAATGGATTTGGTTTTTACTTGTCGTGTGTTTACGGTAATCCAAATCCATCATTAAGACACTTGGTTTGGGAAAGATTAGAACGGACTGCAGTCAGTAGGAATGGACCTTGGATGGCCATAGGTGACTTTAACGAAATCAGAAACAACTCTGAAAAAGAGGTGGTCCTCCTCGACCTGAGAGCTCTTTCACTGATTTTTGCAACATGTTGCAAATTTGTGATCTTCAAGATTTAAAACATGTTGGTGATCCATTCTCCTGGGTTGGAAAGAGATATAGTCATGATGTTGCCTGTTGTTTAGACCGCACATTGGTGAATTCTGAATGGCTCGCTCAATATCCAGCTTCTCACTCAGAGTTCCTAGAACTTATTGAATCTGATCACAGACCAGTTATCACCACCATATCCAATGACTTCTCTCCCCGTCGAGGTCAGTTCTATTTTGATTCAAGACTGGTCAACAGAGAAGGATTTAGTGATGCAGTCAATAAAGGATGGACAGTACGAAGATCAGGACAAGCTATGTGTCTTACCTCTCGTTTGCGTGAGTGCAGAAGATCTATTTCCATTTGAAAAAAGCAAACCGTCCTAATGCTCGAGAAGAAATAGGAATCTTGACGAAACTCCTTGATCAAGCTCACACTAACGGTTCTTCTACGCAACATATTCGAGATCTCAGACAGAAGTTAAGTTGTGCATATCACAGTGAAGAAGAGTTTTGGCGAATTAAAAGTCGTAAGACATGGTTGGAAAGTGGTGATCGCAATACTAAGTATTTTTTTGCCACGGCAAAAAATCATACAGCTCGTAATAAGCTATATTCGATCCTGGATGATGACAGACGTGAGCACTGTGGTGATAGTCAAATAGGCAGAGTTGCAGAGGCCTATTTCACCAATTTATTCAAAAGTGAGTTGTCAACGCAAAACAACCACTTTCATGTTTTCAGAGGCTTCCATCAGCGTGTCACACCTGAGATGAATGCAGACTTGGTGAAACCTATTACTGAAGAAGAAATCAGTAATGCAGTCTTTGATATTGGTGCAACTAAAGCCCCGGGTCCAGACGGCTTCACAGGAGCTTTCTTTCAAAGCTATTGGGAAACAACGAAAGATGCAGTTATACAAGAAGTAAGTCAATTTTTTGAACGAGGCGTCTTTGATAAATCTCTAAATCACACAAATATTTGTTTAATACCGAAGACCACTGATGCGAAGCACATGAGTGAGTTTCGTCCCATTGCTTTGTGTAATGTCAGCTATATGATAATCTCCAAGGTGTTGGTAGGCAGACTCAAACAGCACTTACATTACATCATCTCGGAAGAACAGGCTGCATTCATTCCTGGAAGAAACATTACTGATAATGTTCTTATAGCACATGAGCTCATTCATGCTCTAAAGGTGAAACGTCGTTGTGCTAACTCTTATATGGCGATTAAAACATATATCACGAAGGCCTATGATCGTCTAGAGTGGGATTTCCTCCAGGAAACAATGCTTAAATTCGGCTTTGATACAAAATGGGTGCAATGGATAATGACATGTATTCGGTCTCCAACTTTCTCAGTTGATATCAACGGTAACCCTCAGGGATTTATTCAGCCAGAAAGAGGTATACTACAAGGTGATCCACTGTCCCCTTATTTATTTATCCTTTGTGCTGAGGTCTTAAGTCACATGATGAAGCGAGCAGAGGCAGAAGGTTTAATCAAAGGGATAAAGATAAGTAACGCAAGCCCTGCTATTAGCCATTTACTCTTCGCAGACGACTCCTTATTCTTCTGTCAAGCGAACATCAAATCCTGTACAGCCATACGAGACATTCTAACTCAATATGAAAGAGCTTCTGGACAGCAAATAAATAATCGAAAATCTGCTCTGACCTTTGGTAAGCGAGTTCCTGATGCACTCAAAACACAGATACGTAGGCGATTGAATATACACAATGATGGTGGGTGTGGGAAGTATTTGGGTCTTCCAGAGCAATTTGGTAAAAAGAAGATAGAGCTGTTTCAATATATTGTTGCAAAGGTTCAGAATAAAACAAAAGGATGGAACACAAAGTTTTTATCTCAAGGTGGAAAGGAGATTCTCTTGAAAGCAATTGCATTAGCAATGCCTGAACTGCTTCAAGATACCAAAAGGAATTTGTGAAGAGATAGAAAAAGTTATTGCAAATTTCTGGTGGAACACTCAACAAACAGGAAATGCAGTCCATTGGGTGGCTTGGGATCGGTTGAAGTTTTTGAAAACAGAGGGAAGTCTTGGTTTTAGAGACTTAGAACGGTTTAACGATGCACTTCTCGCTAAGCAGATTTGGCGTATACTGCAACACCCAACTAGCCTCCTATCACGTGTCCTCAAAGGCAGATACTTTTCCAATACATCTATACTTGAAGCTTCACGAGGAACTCGACCCTCCTTTGGATGGCCACTCCTCGTTGGTCGTGACTTGTTAAAACAAGGAATGCGATTTACAATAGGCAATGGAGAATGTATCAACACATGGACAGACCCTTGGCTTCCAGTGCATCCCCCTCGTCCCCCTCGACAAGCAATAGACCAACAACCTGATATATCTACTGTCAACTCCTTTCTTCTCCCGAACAGAGGCGGCTGGAATGAAGCTTTACTACGAGAACAAGTCCACCCAGATGACATCAATCATATCCTAAGAATCAGAACTAGTCATTGGCAACAACACGACTATCTAGGATGGCACTACACTGAGAATGGTTTATATTCAGTAAAGTCTGGATATTGGCTTGCAACCCATCTTCCAAATCAAGAATTCCAAGCAAGACCTCCTTATGGAAACCTCCAAACAAAAACGAACATCTGGAGAACCAACCTCCCACTAAAGTTCAAACATTTTCTGTGGCGTTTATCCTCAAGAGCATTGGCTACTGGCGCTGAGCTGGAACGACGACATATCACTCCAGATTCACTTTGCAAGCGATGTGTCTCTGAAGTTGAAACATCTGAACACTTATTCTTCACGTGTCCGCATTCGTCACAAATCTGGCGCGGTTCCCATATACCACTTAGAAGTCTACTAAACCCCAATGATTCAATTGACACCAAGATTAAGGCGATTTTGGAGTTTTCAAAACAGAGAGATAGAAATGATCGACTTTCTATCCTACCATTTTGGATCCTATGGAAAATTTGGACAAGTCGCAATAAGCTTACATTCCGGAAGATTACTCATAGTTGGCAAAGAGATCTACGTGAAGCTAAACAAGAAGCTGATGAATGGCTGGCATCGTTACCACCACCTACGACTCAAACACTCCAAAGCACAGGTACATCACGTAATCGTGATAGAGAAAACGCTATTTGGATCAGACCACCTTTAGGATGGGTCAAGTGTAACTATGACGGCAGCTACATTAACGGAAACTCACACGCAACGTCGGCATGGTTAATACGTGATGATCAAGGTCACTTTAAAGAAGCTGGACAAACCACCGGAATATTAGTTAAATCCCCAATTGAAGCAGAATGTCAGAGCTTAATATATGCTATGCAACAATCTTGGAGAAGTGGCTTCACCAACATAATCTTTGAAGGAGATTGTCAAAATCTTATTACTGCCCTCAATCATCGTTCCCTCAGGTTTGATATCTATAACTGGTTACAAGATATACAAGGTTGGGCCACTAGGTTTGACAACGTCATTTTCCGGTGGACCTCACGGCGTTCGAATATCTTGGCAGATAAGTTGGCTAAAGATCAAAGAAACAGATCAACACAATTTCTCTATCATTCTACTGTTCCGTTATGTATTTCCTCTGTTTTCAACTCTATTCCAACCTTTCAATAATATCAATGCAGTTCAAGGGTTAAAAAAAAAAAAAGGAGAGAGTGAAATCTTAATTTTATATATATGATTTTTTAGCAACGTATATGAAATCATTAATGTGTTCAACCATTTGTTTTCAATATAGTCATGTATTCAAAAACAGTTACATGTTTTAGGAGAAGACAAATCTAATAACGTCATGGATACCACATTAATTAATTGAAGACTTTTCTTATAATATATATATACTAGTGTAATTATGCAAAACAAAACGCTAAGTATATCCAGCAAAAAACACTTTGGCTCTTAGAAAAGAAAAAAATGACAATCGCCCAAAAAACAAAAGTTCATGTGTTGGTGATATCTCTACTCGTACAAATAGCTCTCTCAAAAGTGGAAACCAGTTCTTCACATTATGATGTGAACTGGTCTACTATAAAATCAATGGTGAGGATCACAAACCGCCTTGGTGATGGTTCGACATTAAAGCTCCACTGTAAGTCCTCAGATGACGATCTCGGCCTCCACGTTCTCGCTCCGAATAGCTTTTGGTCGTTTAAGTTTACACCAAAAGTTTTATTTGGATCGACACTTTTCTTCTGTCAATTCACATGGCTGCCTGGACAATTTAAATGGTTTGATATTTACGATGATGACAGAGATGGTGTTCGTAGGGGTATTCCATGCATCTACTGTTTCTGGGATATAACCAAAGAAGGGCCATGCAGGTTCAGTGAAAAAGATCATGCATTTAATATATGTTATGACTGGAATGGGAAACGAATTGGGGAATAGTTTGCTGCTGTGTGTTACGTAATTGACAAGAAAGCCAAAAAAGAATAAACACTGTTTTTTTGTTTTCTTTTCCTCATCAGAAATATGTATCTTTCTAAAAGTGGTGTACGTAGCTTTTTAGTAGGAACTTATAATAATAATACTAGAAGACACCTTCGAAATCCCTCTTGTGTTATGGTATTGGTTGTGTGGCAAAGTTGACTTGATCAATTAACAACAATTTCTACGTTTGAACAAAAACAGATTCTGAAAATAATAGGGTCATAATTGTAAACGTAACTGCGGACTTACTTTTAATTAAGGGCAACTGATAGTATTAAAAAGAGTTTTTAGTATATCTATTTTCTGTTTTTTTTTAAAACCAGCAATTAAATAAATTCAATATCGGTCGATTCATTTGACGCCAAAGCTGCAGAAAATAGCGATAATCAATTTAAGAAACAAATGTAACATATTGTATAGTTTATAGTTATGACACAGATTTGTAAAATGTGAAAAAGAAAACAAAATTGTTTGTGTTGGTTATTACCAACATCAACTGTACCCGAAGTAATTGATTAATTCCCACGGTAAGAAAAAACTGGAGAAACAAGAAAAATACTAGATCACCAAAGGGGAATCTAACTAGAATTATTAGGAAATAAGTGCATCTCTGGGCCATGCAAAATCTAATAAGTAATATAATGAGTCCACTGGGCTTAGGGCTACACAGAATTTTATTCATTAGTTTGACGTTTTTGTTTTTCGGATAATACGATTTTGAGGTTGTGAAATTTGTTTGCGTGATTACCGATTACACTTTTGAGTTTTGACTTTAGAAGGGATACATCGCTTTGGTCTTACAAAACCATATCGTGCTATTCACCTACAGAACACTATTAGCTCCGCACTTTTATTTTTTTTGGATAAACCCTATCGGATCAGCCCGGTAGAAACTTAGCTCCGCATTTCATTACCTGAATTTTAATATAATTCAGGTTACTCGATCCAAAACAACGAACTCATACTTAATCAAAATTAAATATATATGCTACATAGATTAAGGACCCAATACATTATCATTTATAACCTGCCACAATTGACGAAACAACCAACCTTTCAAGAAAGTTGGTAACTAACATTTCCCGAAAAACAATTTATACTCGAGAAATAAAATTTCAAGTTATAAAAGCCATTAGCCATATAAGAATACTTTGGCAATCACTTAAGAAGAGCGTTTCAAAACTAACAAGAGTGGTTACATCCCCGACATGTCACATGTGGTACTAATGCAATATGTGTATCTCTGTATATTTTTCGCGTATCTCGACTCAGCTTATCCAATGAAGAATCTTTATACAACATAATTTACTTAAACTACATTACGTATTATGTGCAATCATTAGGGGGTTGAGGGAGTGTTGTTGTGTGCAAATTCACGGCACGATCTTTTTCACTTCGTTAAATATACTTAGTTGTTGATTTAGGTGACAAACAATGAGAGCTTTCTTGACGGAATAATAAAATCGGCCGCATTATTGAATAGAACGCAATGATCGATATATTCATCGAACTATTTATTTTGTTTGACTAGTTGTATATTTATAAAGATGTATATAGCAAAAGTGGCATTTGTGATGGTATAAAACGCAACCATATAAATAAATACTTAACTTAATATATAAGTCTCCTGTTACATTTTTCAATGATAAATATATCGTAATTTCAATTATTATAATATAAAAGTCAAGGAATATTAACAGGAGCAAGCAAAATAAGTATTACAGGGAAGGAGACATGCATGGTTCGGGCCATTGGGGTGTGGAATGTTTGAATTGTTCATTGATAAAAGAGGCATGTCTTCGAAGTCTGGTTATAGCTATGATTCTATGAAATTACACCCTTATTTTAAAACATTATCACACCAGCAACTTTTCTAATCTAAGATACTACACTTTAGTTTCATATAAGCATGAAATATCGTTTAGAATCAAAACTATATTATAAAGCTAACATTGCAAAGCAATATATAAACTAAAAGGCATCAACCTCTAACAATTTTAAACGAGCAAGAATAAATCAAAATGATTTGACATGGATGGACCTGATCAGAATTGGTCATGTGTACGTGCGACCGTGCGTGTAACATATACTTTTGTTTTATGTAAATTATTCCTTTCATTGTTGAGAGAAGAAGTAATGGAGAAGATTGTAATCGGGAACTTTTAAAGATGATCAAAGTGAAAAGAAGAGAGAAGTAAAGCAAAAGCTCTCGACTTTCTCTGTTCCCATGGAAGCATCAGTACACTTCCATGTTCATCCATCGCTCTACGATAACTTTCACTTTATTTTAAAATTAAAAAACTACACTTTTTTTTGTTTTATTTTTTTTTTAATTTTCAATTTTATAAGAAGCTTTAATGTGTCCATTCACGATCTGCTTCAATCACCCTTTGCTTCTCATTTGGATATCGAATTTCTCGATTTCCCCTCTTTCTTTTCTTTTTATACACTTTCACATATCATCGATTCGATATTTTATTACTTAACACACTTTATTACATACACACACACACTTGTGTTTCTTTCACATATACATAAAGATCTTATATGTATATGAAAATGTGTTTTTCTTGGTATATTTTGATATTATATTGTTAATGGTGACCAAGTACAGTTGATTTTGTGGTTGTGGTACTCTAAATTCGCATTTCACCGACAAGCCCTAATCAATTTTTTTGGGTGAGCTTTTCTAAATATTAAATGAACAAGGAGATGAAACAACTCAAGTAGGTATTCATATAAAAGTGTTGCATTCATGAGAATTTGGATCTAAAGCATGTGATAGATACATAGAAAAAGAGAATTAAAGTTGGTAGCTAGCTAGGTTGGGTTTTTATTTCCTTTGGGATCATCAACCACTTTATCATATTATCCTCCACAAAACATTTTACTTTGCAAGCAACGGATCCTTCCCAACATTATCAATTCAACACCTTTACAATGGCTAGTTGTTCCGACAATTAGATTCAAGTTGATATACCACTTAAGTTTAATTTTTATACTATATCTCTCAAAATTTACTACTGAGACTACAAATATATTTCACCTAATTAAACTTGTACATGTGTGGAAGTGTATATTTGATCAAATTTTCAAATGATAAATTAACTGAACCCCAAAAATTTCATGTTGATTGTAAGAAAATTAGTAATGGCTAATGAACTTTGAATTACTATTGTGTTTGTGATAGCTTTTACTATTCAACATGTGCATTTGTAATTTGAATTTTTTTGATCCATTTAGGTTTACCGATTTTATATTCCCTTGTTTTAGTCTTTTGTATTTGTGTTAGAGTTTGCATTTAGCCTTTGCGTTTATGTTAAGATCAGCGTTTACCTTGAACTTTTGTATGTTTACGCTAAACAGTTAATTTGAGTATTTGTGTTTAAAATTAGCATTTTGCGTTTGCTTTGATATTAAAGTTTTGCATTGTATTCACATTAGCTTTTTCTGGAGGAGTATGCTTCCAATGTGTAATACATTTTCTTCAAGTTTTGTTTGGTAAAAATAACGTTTATTATTAATATATTATTAAATTAATAAACAGAACAATTGAAAACTAAATTGATGATTGGATCAAATTTTTACAAACATAAAATTTATAACACACCATACTTACAACATACAAATACAACTGTGGAGAATCACATACGATTTCGTTTTTCAATAATCACATGGAATTTAAAAAAAAAAACGAAAATCTAAAGTGAAGTAATAAAAAAAAAAAGGGTTACACAATTATGATGATGATGATTCCCAACTACAATTGGTCTTTCACACGAAAAGAAACTTAGTGATGTCAAACGTGCTCAATGTTCCATGGAGGGAGAGATTGAGGAATTTGATTATTGTGCTGCGTCTGAGCTTACGGACACTTAGAGCTTGACTGGTTCTCCCGCTAGCTCCCGCAAACGCTGCGTTTGCGTTTGCGGGCGGTTGCTAGCGTTTGGGGCCAATCACACAAATCGCTCCCAATCGCTCCCAGTCGCTCCCAATCGCTCCCAACCGTTGAATTCCAAAAGCTGGTTCCCGCAAGCGTTTGCGGTTGCGGGCGTTTGCGTTTCAAATTTTTTTTTTTTTTTTAGAAAAAATTTGAAACAAATCAATGATAATGAAATATATTTTATATATATTTTTTACCTAACTATTTTATTCATTAAGGATGAGAGAAAATGAAGTACGGATAAGATTAAAAATATTAAAAAAATAAATAATTGGAAGAAAATAATATTTCAATTAACAATAACCCAGAAAACTTGATGTAAATTTAATGGCACATCGCACATAAGTTCAAAAAAATCTAAATAAATATAACGTTTCATCAGAAATTTAAGAAAATAAGATTATTTGTGAAAAATAAAAACAAATCACGAGTGACTCTTCTCAACTCTCATTTGATCATTACTACCGATGCAAATACTGCCCCACAAAACTTATTGAGTGTGTGAGATTTAAGAAAGAAGATCTACGATCTAAAACATATGTTTTAGTCATTTATCAAATTACTTAATTAAAGTTTTGGTAAAAATCCAAATGCATAAAGTAATAAGTATTTCATTATGAAATTTATTTATTTTTTAATAATTATTTTAGTATTTTTAATGAATTTTAATTATAAATCAAGTTTAATAAAGTTTTTGATATTTTAAAACATTTATATAATTATATATCACATTTATTATGTTCCAACCGCTATTGCACCCGTTGGTCAACCAGTCGTAAACCTCCCGCAAATGCACCAATTTTAAACCGCTAAACCAGTCGTTCAAAACACTTAATAACGCTTGAAACCGCAATCGTCCGCTTCCGCAATCTCCCGCAACCGCAACCGCAACCGCAGCGTTTGAACCAGTGAGGCCCTAAATCCTTTGTTCAAAGGGTAAATGATTGTTTCCCTAAGTTGGGTTTGTGATTTGTATTAAAAATCACATGTTATTAACTAAGGCTTTATAACTTTAGGGTATTTCGGAAAGGGTAACTTCGTTACATGAATCGAAGTTTTCCCTAGTCAAATTTGCGGTGTATACATTATCTGCCATTACTACAGTATCTGCATTTGGAGTAACTACAGCCGGTAAACAAATTTGGTTCAGTATCTGCATTATCTCCTTATAAGATTTGGTTCAGATTTGGTTCATTATCTGCATTATTTCCCTTATAAGATTTGGTTCAGTATCTCCCTTATAAGATTTGGTTCAGTATCCGATTCAAAATTGGTTTAGTATATGCATTTGGAGTAACTGCATTCATATAAAAGTGTTTGCATTCATGAGAATTTGGATCTAAAGCATGTGATAGATACATAGAAAAAGAGAATTAAAGTTGGTAGCTAGCTAGGTTGGGTTTTTATTTCCTTTGGGATCATCAACCACTTTATCATATTATCCTCCACAAAACATTTTACTTTGCAAGCAACGGATCCTTCCCAACATTATCAATTCAACACCTTTACAATGGCTAGTTGTTCCGACAATTAGATTCAAGTTGATATACCACTTAAGTTTAATTTTTATACTATATCTCTCAAAATTTACTACTGAGACTACAAATATATTTCACCTAATTAAACTTGTACATGTGTGGAAGTGTATATTTGATCAAATTTTCAAATGATAAATTAACTGAACCCCAAAAATTTCATGTTGATTGTAAGAAAATTAGTAATGGCTAATGAACTTTGAATTACTATTGTGTTTGTGATAGCTTTTACTATTCAACATGTGCATTTGTAATTTGAATTTTTTTGATCCATTTAGGTTTACCGATTTTATATTCCCTTGTTTTAGTCTTTTGTATTTGTGTTAGAGTTTGCATTTAGCCTTTGCGTTTATGTTAAGATCAGCGTTTACCTTGAACTTTTGTATGTTTACGCTAAACAGTTAATTTGAGTATTTGTGTTTAAAATTAGCATTTTGCGTTTGCTTTGATATTAAAGTTTTGCATTGTATTCACATTAGCTTTTTCTGGAGGAGTATGCTTCCAATGTGTAATACATTTTCTTCAAGTTTTGTTTGGTAAAAATAACGTTTATTATTAATATATTATTAAATTAATAAACAGAACAATTGAAAACTAAATTGATGATTGGATCAAATTTTTACAAACATAAAATTTATAACACACCATACTTACAACATACAAATACAACTGTGGAGAATCACATACGATTTCGTTTTTCAATAATCACATGGAATTTAAAAAAAAAAACGAAAATCTAAAGTGAAGTAATAAAAAAAAAAAGGGTTACACAATTATGATGATGATGATTCCCAACTACAATTGGTCTTTCACACGAAAAGAAACTTAGTGATGTCAAACGTGCTCAATGTTCCATGGAGGGAGAGATTGAGGAATTTGATTATTGTGCTGCGTCTGAGCTTACGGAAACTAAGAGCTTGACTGGTTCTCCCGCTAGCTCCCGCAAACGCTGCGTTTGCGTTTGCGGGCGGTTGCTAGCGTTTGGGGCCAATCACACAAATCGCTCCCAATCGCTCCCAACCGTTGAATTCCAAAAGCTGGTTCCCGCAAGCGTTTGCGGTTGCGGGCGTTTGCGTTTCAAATTTTTTTTTTTTTTTTTGAAAAAA
>NC_025704.1:5325445-5326636 GCF_000633955.1 Camelina sativa | reverse complement strand
TCGAAGTTTTCCCTAGTCAAATTTGCGGTGTATACATTATCTGCCATTACTACAGTATCTGCATTTGGAGTAACTACAGCCGGTAAACAAATTTGGTTCAGTATCTGCATTATCTCCTTATAAGATTTGGTTCAGATTTGGTTCATTATCTGCATTATTTCCCTTATAAGATTTGGTTCAGTATCTCCCTTATAAGATTTGGTTCAGTATCCGATTCAAAATTGGTTTAGTATATGCATTTGGAGTAACTGCATTCATATAAAAGTGTTTGCATTCATGAGAATTTGGATCTAAAGCATGTGATAGAAACAGAGAATTAAAGTTGGTAGCTAGCTAGGTTGGGTTTTTATTTCCATTGGGATCATCAGCCACTTTATCATATTATCGTTCACAAAACATTTTACTTTGGAAGCAACGGATCCTTCCCAACACTATATCATTTCAAAATTCTTTACTTTAACAATGGCTATTTGTTTCAATAATTAGATTTCAAGTTGATATGTCACTTAAATTTTTACTATATCCCTCAATATGAGTATTTACTACTGAGTCTACAAAGTCTATATTTGATCAAAGTTCGATAACTGAACCCCAAAAAATTCATGTTTATTGTAAGAAAATTAGTAATGACTAATGAACTTTATTGAATTATTATTGTGTTTGTGATTGCTTTTACTATTCAACATGTGTATTGTTATTTGAATTTTTTTTATCCATTTAGGTTTGCGGATTTTAGAGTTCATTGTTTTACTTTAGTCTTTTGTATATATTTGTGTTAGAGCTTGCATTTAGCCTTTGCGTTTATGTTAAACATGAGCGTTTACCTTGGACTTTTTATATGTTTACTCTAAACATTCTATTTGAGTTATTTGTGCTTTAAATTAGCATTTTGCGTTTGCTTTGATATTAAAGTTTTGCATTGTATTCACATTAGCTTTTTTTCTGTAAGAGTGTGCTTCCAATGTGTTATAGCACATATTCTTCAAGTTTTGTTTGGTAAAAATAATGTTTATTATTAATAAATTATTAAATTAATAAACAGAACAATTGAAAACTAAATTGATGCTTGGATCAAATTTTTACAAACACAAAATTTATAACACACCATACTTACAACACACAAACATAACTGTCGAGAATCACATGCGATTTCGTTTTTTCAATAATCTCATGGAATTAAAAAAAAAAAAA
>NC_025704.1:5310085-5323662 GCF_000633955.1 Camelina sativa | reverse complement strand
TCATCTTCGTAATCCTCAAAATCATTATTCTTGACCAAACTGTTTTCATGGTTCTTGTGATAATCTCTCAAAAACTCTCTCGCAATCTCTTCCACTGATCTCCTCCCTCCATCTTCCACATTCTTCTTCACCGACTTCCTCACGTTACTGAAATATTCCTCTTCTTTGTTTGTAAAGCTCTCGGGGACGATCACATTGACAGGAGAGAACCTAACGTTTCGTTTGATACGGTCAGATGATTTCTCGTAGCTTTTGTTCATACAAGACCTTGAGAAAGAAGAAGCTGAAGAACACGTTGTAGTAGATGAATGATAATCATTAGATGTTTTCCTAACGAAAGCTGAGTCGTCGTAACTCGTCTTCCTCGGATAGCTCTTTACAGCATTGGACTGTTTTGAATTGTTGTTGCTGAACAACGAGTTTATGAAGTTGACGATTCGTCCGGCTGGTGAAGCTGGGGTTTTGGGCTTCTTGAGGTTTCCGGAAGAGCTCTTAACGGATCTTCTTGTTCTCGAATGCTCCCAGTTCTCGTCGTGTCTCGTGAATCTGGAGACGTCGGAGGTGTAATCGTAGTCGTCGTACACTCGGGCTGCTCTGTTTTGGTGGTACAGAGTCTTGTCCTCTGTTTTTCTTGGTTTTGTCTTAGAAGGGCCGAAACATAACGGTCTGGACGAAGAAGTTACCTTCTTACCGTGAGTTAGTTCGGTGTCGGAAGATGAGAAGATGCTTGAGTTTGAATCAGAGGAAGACGACACAGAGCCAAAGAATCGATCACGGTGGATCTTACGGTCAGGAACCGATCGGAAGACAATGCTCTGTTTTTTGGTACTAGTGTTAACAGAGCCGACAAAAGATTGGTTTTTTTGGGATTTAAGATCGATGGAATTGTAGATTTCGTCGAGGAGAGTGGAGGAGAATGACGGGTTTCTTTTGGATTTATGCATGATTCGATCGAGAAAGAAGAAGATGAGACAAAAGAGAGATCTCTTAAAACTGTTTTGTTTTGTGTTTTTTAGCAGAAAGAAGAAGACGACGACGAATGAGGTTAGAAGAGAGAGAGATGGCTTGTATATATATAAGCGGCGATCTCGGCGCGTGTAGTTCACGTATGCTAACCATATGGGATGGACCACTGACCACACAAAGATGATTCTTCAATTTGTTTATGTGTGCAATGTACCTAATAGTATTTTCTCCAATGTCATTTTCCTCGTAATGTGAAGGGACTAATGATTTCGAGATGAATGATTTATGCAAGTATTTGGTGGACAAAAACTTATCTTAGATATCGCACATAGGTCGAAATGCTAGAACTTAAATAAACCCAATCTATAGTCAAGCATATTAGACACAACTCTATATGGTGACTAAATGATATCCAACTGATTATTGCTATCATTTCATATACCAAACTTTTGACTAAATAATATCACACATATAGTTTTCTCAAGGAATCATTACATGGTGTGTCATGAACAACATAAGCCATAAGAACACACTAGACGTACGTAGAACATTGCAAACACACAATGATCTATTTTTAGAAAATTAACTTTTTTATCACAAGTTTTTTGCTTAACTAGTATTCACCGAGTTTATATATAGATGTAGCCAGATCATAAGGGATTGTCTCAGATTGTCTATACAGATTTGGAACGTAGGTGGGTATTGGAAAATGATGTGATTAGAGACAAGTAGGGACTTAATTAAATTAAACGATTATTGTGTTTTAAATTTAAGCAAAGTGTCTCTTACACCCCCATTACCCATTGGTTGGGTCGACAAGGACTGGTTAAGGTATTGTACTTGTTTTGCGTCTTTTTCAGTCTCACATGCTTCCTTCCTTTCTTGTTCCTTCACTGTTCCTCATTTCATAAACACTTATGTCTTTCTTTCTTTTTTTTTGTTAATGAAAAACACTTATGTCTTCTTCTTGTTTCGATTCCTATATCTTTGTCACACTTCGGCCAATGTTTTTTTTTCATTTGATATCTCCTTATCACAACCAGTTTCGAAGAGTCCCCCGTAAATATTATATCTAGTTTGGAGTCTTGGACCATGTTATACTTGTACCAAAATCTAACAATTACAAAACCCTTTTAAATCAAACTAGATATTGTATATAGTACAAAACTGAAACTTACGTAAAAATGACTTCTTTTTTGATTTTTATGAAAACAACAAATATTCGTGTTTCCCTTGTTTAAAAAATACAATGTCGCAATTCTTTTTTTGTCAGATAGTAGTATTATTTACATAGTAGACATACGAACAAACACTAATGTCTACTTGTACGTTTAAAAAGGAAAAAAAGAAAAAAAATATAAAGTAAAAGGAATAAAACTGTAAGGTTTTGTTTGCTAAAGTGAGGTTGAAATGATAGATTTGAATCAACAGATTTACAATTTACAACCAACAAAAAAGAGAAGTGTTAACACAATATTGATATTAAATATAGGAATGAACCTTACTATAATGGAAACAACAACTATTTTGAGTTTTAGGGATGTGTGAGATAAACAGAAATTAAAGGGGAAAACAATTCGCACGGGCGAGTCAGAGATTCAGCTGGTCAGGGAGAGACAATTAGAGCTGACACACAAAAGAAGAAGATTCATTCATTTATTCACGCGGTGATGTTGTGGTGGAGTCCCACACGTGACCTGGCACGTGAAGTATAGCACCATGGCCTTGGGGTCCATAGCACGTGCGGCCTCCCACACGCGTACGGCAACTTCTTCTTTAGCAGAGAGTCCCCCTGTGAGCGCTTGTGAGTATATGGACCACTCTACTATACTCTCTTACCCCTAATAGGTTTGGGCCACGTGTCTCCTCCGAAGACTATGAAAACCACACACTCACTGTGTAAAATCTTGTAAAGCCTGTTGTTGTTGTAAGTGTAACTGCATTTTGTCGTCCGGTCATTTATCATTCAACAATAACCACGGATCATCAAAAATCATGTAGTAGTAGACGCTGACAATGTTTTATGTTCTATCGTTTTCAATCTTTTATATCCACTTGTGGAGGAAGAGCCAATCTGAGAAACTCTCTCTATACTGTTTTCTTCTTCTCATCTATAAAACATATACATACTACATATTACAAATCTTGGTGTAGCAAAACACCATGGTTAGATCTTCGTCTTGACCTGAAAGAGTTCAGCACCATTTCTAATTACTTCACATTTTATCTAAGTATTTGAGATTGAATATGATGGCTGCGGAATCCTAATATGAGTTGTTTTAAAAGAGACAATGACAATTACTGAGAAACTCACAAAATAGTATATACATTGTGAATTTGTGATCAAAGTCAAATGCTATTTTTGGATTGCGAATCACACACAAGTCTACATTTATGACCACAATGCATTCAAGTTTATAAACAACCAACACATGGCACAAGTGGGTGGAGTCTGACATTATCTTAAGCAGACTTATTTTATTCAATTTAACTCAAAGACCGAGTTTCTTATATCTTGCAGAGAATTGACTGATCAACGAAGTTGTGCACAACCTGCACATCTCTCAGAAACAGAGAATTCAGATATACAGTTTCTGCTGCATTCATTTAGAATTCAAGCGCTGTATGTCTACAAGCTGGTAAAGATCTCCCCTACGCTGTTTGTTTAGCGGAAGGCTTGACCTACAATGTGAAAAGCGAGACTCAATCAGCGGATTTTAATAAGATCATAATGGGATTGATCAAAACCAGGAAAGTTGTGATTACCTTCGTTGTTCAAGGATAGAGTAATCAATCTCTGCTATGATAATGTCCTCCTCATGCTCAGTCGTCGCTAATACTTCTCCAAACTGTTTTCAGTTAATTTTTATGAGTTCGAGTTTAATGCTCAACTAAATAGTATTAATCAAGTAATACAGAAAGTATTTAGCACTTACAGGCCCGACAAGAGTAGAGTGACCCCATGCAGTGTAGCCAGCTCCTGAATCTCTGGCCGGTGAGCATGTCGCCACATATAACTAGAGAAAGTAGCACATATAGTTTCATCAACTGCTCCATGACTATGATAGATTCAATACAGAACAAATTCCAGAGAGCAGAAGAAAAATATTTGTTTTGATAATTCAAAGAGAAACACCGGTTTTCTATTAATTCATCAAGAAAAAATGTATTTCTCTTTGGAACTATCAATACTAGTTTAACTTTGGCTCATGTACCTGATTATCCGTAGCCCTGAAACGGAACAAAACAGATCCAGTGAGCAATGTGATTAAACCATATACGACTATTGATTAACTAAGCCAAGCAAGTTTTACTAGACTGTGAAATGTACCTTGCCCTTTGTAGTAATTCCCAATGCAATGGTCCAGTTGTCGTGTTAAAGGCTCCCGGGTAGCATAGCAAATGAGCCCCTGAAATTAATAAATCAAACATGTGGGTGATGATGACTGATGAGGTTCTTTAAAACGATTTATCGACCCGAAAAAGATAGGTAGGAAATAGACCATTTTGGATAAAGCATATAATAATAAAAGACTTACCTCTTGCAGCATATATCATAGCTAACTCCTGGAACCGGATATCATAACAGATGCCTATTCCTATACGCCCTACATCTGCAACAACCAACTTTATTTTCAAGCAATGCACCGCTTAAGTGTTTTCTCTCAAGTACTAGAAAGTGAGAGAGGTGATGTGAACTGTCCTACAATGACTTGAATACTGAACAAAGACATTTCCCAAGTCAAAATAGTTGGCAAAGTCTTAAAAGCGTTTTAATATTATTGGTGAACAAGTTCCTTTCTCCATGATCATTCGTAAATACTAGGCTAACATGAAAGTGAATCATTTCACCGTTGAGCTAAGAGGATCCCACATCTAACTGGAGATTTTAAAATCTTAAATCCTAAGCCCAATAATTTTTAGATAGTACTATAATAAGTTTTATGTAAGATACATGATTGTTTATGAATAGCTTAGCAATCATATTTTGCAAAACCAGATTGAAACCTGTATCAACGATTGTTGGTGTCTCTCCAGCAGTAAGCGTTTTTGATTCCATAAAAGTAATCTTCCCGGGAATGTCTATATCGAATAAATGTATCTGTAGGCACAAGTCCAAAGAAAATCAAGTACAAACACAATCAAGAACAGATTGTCTTGGGAACTGATAATATAAGCATGCACGTTTAAGGCTATTATCTCGCTCCATCTGTAGTCCTTAGACTTAGTGGAGGAAGAAACTTGAGCCAGAACATAATTAACACATCATTCTTGTTACTTTTTAAAGTTCGTAGATCCAGTCAACTGGTTACAATAACTACAAATCTTCTCAAGGTTGGGTTCGTTATGGCCTTTAAATCTCAAAAGATGAATCAAGATTTTAGAAGTACGAATAGCATCTTTTTTATTCTATGGCCTAAAGCAGAGGAAAGTTCAATACTCTTCTAAGAAAATTTGAAATAGAAGTGCTGTATCAAACAAAAATTTGTACCTTTCGATGCTTAGCTTTCAACTCTCCATCAGAACCAAAGACACAGCAAGTGTTATACAAACGATCCCCAACTCTTTCTGGAATAGAGCCACCAATAATAGTAATCTTGAGACGTTTGGAAACTTCAGAAAGCATTGTGGTCGAAGGAGAAGCATCACCACCCGCATCAATGTCCTCCGCATAAACTGGGAAACTATCATTGGAATAAGGACTGTTCCAAATTTCCTGAAACAAACCCCATATTCACTAGCTTATACACATTTCATCACCAGAGAACATCACAATTGAACCCATAAAGAACAAAGAGATAAAAAGCCAAATTCTTTCAGGCAAAAACAATCAAATTCAAGAGCAACAAAAACATTCCAAAGATCAATGTCAATTAATCTAACTCACGGGTAAGAGAACAAGCTTAGCTCCTTTGGAAGCAGCTTCTTCAATAGCGTTCTTAGCGTGAGAGATGTTTCTCTTTTTGTCAGCCGTCACAGATAGCTGGCACAATCCGATATTGAACTACAATATATAATCCAGGAAACGAAGATCAATCAAATGCATAACTGATCGAAAAGATCAAGAATTTGAAAACAGAATTAAAAAAAGGAGCTAACTTTAGTCAACGGAGGAGCAGGTAAGGGAAGAGCAGAGGGAACTCTGGCCTTTTCAGGATTGAAAGAGGAAGCCATGGAGGTAGAGATGGATCTTAAAGCTGATGTTGACGAAGATGGTAGTTTTAAGGTGTGATTAGTGATCGATCTCGGTGATAATAGCTTAGGGATGAAACTGGAGTTGAGAAGGGTGAAACAAGACAGAGGATTAGGTTTGAAAAGATTCTTCGAATTGAATAAGAGTGACGATGAAACTGCTGACTTCATTTCACTTTAGACCCCCTGTCCGATGTTCTCTGATATAGATGATAACGATGCTTTTTGAGCCATCATGAGTCATGAAGCTAATCCACCGTACTGACCCGGTTCAACCGTCTTAAAATTAAATTCCAATACCAAACCGGATAAATTAATTAACCACCTTCCTTTTAAACCAAGATATCCGAAACAGAAACAGAAACAAATGGGCCTTGGTACTCCAAATTAAAAAGCCCATATAAGACATTATAACAAAAAGCCGCGTTACAAATATCACAAGAACCAGAACGATCAAGACGTTTCTCGAACAATACCGAAGCTGTTCTAAAGACCAAGACGATCACTTTCTACATCACTCTAGAAACTATCCATCTCGACTCCTATATAAATTTCCACACTTCTTCATCAAAATATCAATCAAACAAGAAAAGAAGCCAAGAATCAGAAGTTCAAGAATCAAGAAAGCTAATACACAACAAACTAACAATGGATTTGGGAAGGTTTCCGATAATCTCAATCCTCGAAGACATGCTCGAAGTCCCTGAAGAGCACAACGAGAAGATTCGCAACAATCCATCAAGAGCTTACATGCGAGACGCTAAGGCAATGGCTGCTACGCCAGCTGACGTCATCGAGCACCCGAACGCTTACGCTTTCGTCGTTGACATGCCTGGGATCAAAGGAGACGAGATCAAGGTTCAGGTAGAGAACGAGAACGTTCTTGTGGTGAGTGGAGAGAGGAAGAGGGAGAGCAAAGAGAACGAAGGTGTCAAGTATGTGAGGATGGAGAGAAGGATGGGTAAGTTTATGAGGAAGTTTCAGTTGCCTGAGAATGCTGATTTGGAAAAGATCTCTGCTGTTTGTCATGACGGTGTGTTAAAGGTTACTGTTCAGAAACTTCCTCCTCCTGAGCCTAAGAAGCCGAAGACTATTCAGGTTCAAGTTGCCTGATGAGCTTTGTTTGTCTGTGATCGTGTTTTGTGTTTTGTTTTCGGTTTTGTAATGGATGTAATGGGAGTGAAGCAATAAGTGTGTGGTTCTAATGTGGGATTATATAAGTTGTTTCTCTGTTCATCTTTCTCTTTGTATGATCTTCTAATCAATGAAGTTCTTTTTTTTTTAAAGAAAGTTTTTATATGAAAGTTCTAGAAACACCCATGCCTATGAGGCACAAATTGATATGTTGCTAATGTGACATGACGGCTACATTGTACAACCTGACTAAAAGAGTTCTGTTATACCCAAGTCAACGATTAAAGCGTAACACTGTAACAGAGCAGTTGGTCATTCCTCTGTTTTTCAAATGATTTATTTGTGACCTAATCCTCTGTTTTGCACAACTTAAGCAATTGTATTTTGGATAATGTAAATGGTTTATTCATTTACTACATTTGTAGTATTATGGAATCTAAATTATCAGTCTTATTGATGCAACTTTATTGTTTAGATGAAAAATCTGCAAAATCCTTCAACGGAAACTAAAGCCAAATCAAGTTTTGGGCAGAGAGTTAAAATCTTTCTTCACCAGCTTTTATGAATAGCACTATTCACGAATCTTGCGGCATACAGTGGTACGGTGTTTGCCTTCCGAAGACTGATTGTCTTCATAGCCTTCTTCTTCTTCTTATTCCTTTTGCCGCGGGGGAGATTTGTTAGCGTCGGCGAGAAAATAAAAACATCTGATTTCAATCGATGTGTAACTCTTCGTTGGGGATTTTTATTGACGGTTTAATGTTAAACCACTAAAACCAAAAGCAATCTACCAAACCGATATCTATTTCTGGTTTGATTGCAAAATTATGTGCTATTCCATCACCGGTTTGGAATTTTTGGCCTAATACTACATGTTATTCAAAATCAAATTATTCTGTTACTGACTTAAAATTTTGCCATCAAAGCATATACAAAGATGTACTGGATTTAGAGATCATGTTTTATTCTTGTTAAATTGAAGATAACATAACCAGTTCGATTCACATATTGTTTAGAGTCCATCCAATTTATATTTGTTGTTAATTTATCTAACAAAAAAAAGTAATATATCAATCAAATCCAATTTCATGTCCATTGCTTTGACTATAATCTTATCTTAACATTATAATTATTTCGAATTTAAAGGTAATTAATTGCATGAATCGGAAAACAATACTTTTGATAAATATTTATAAAAATTATGAAAACATAATGTGCTCACTACAAATGTTTACATTCATTTGTTATATTTGAAAAGAAAACAACAACCCAATTATATATGAAAGAAGAGATGGATGAGAAATGGATAAACAACATAATGTTTTGAAAATGTTCTAAAGCTAAGTGACTATATTTACTCATTGATTATGTGAATAATGTTGATGATTGATAATTTTCACATTTTTTTTCTTTTCAAACAATTATTAGTGTCATCATCCACTACATTTTCACCTTTGAGGTGATGAATATTAATGACAAGTTTAATTTAGACAAGAAACAACTATTGAGTGTTAGAAATGGAGATAAATTTTGGATTATACACAACCAAATATATGTTTATATAATAGTTTTCCGTTAGCATTTTCATTATATTAATTTAATATATGTGGACAGACTAATGTATATATTTTCGTACAAAAATAATAATAAAAAGCTTCAATTGGATTTTAAGGATTTTATTCACTCGTTTTGGCAAGCGTTCGACATGTTGCATACCACTTATGATAGCCTTCCATCCGTAGAAGTCGAACAAGCTGTTGAATTCTAAAAAAATCTCTATAATGCTGAGGAAGTGCAGCGACAACACGGCGTTCAAGCATGTCAGGCTCATAGGATCTAACTCTACCATCATGGTAACCAACCCTATTGTTCTTTACACTTCTTGGTAAGCTTTTCTCCATATTGTTCTTTGTTTATCAATTATTAATACAATGAATTGTTGGAGATTAGTTAACACGCATATGGAGTAAGAATTTTAACACTACTACTAACTTCATCAATTACAAGTATCTTATTAAATTATACATATTGGACCATAAATAGAGCACCAACGTATAAAAAGCTATGCTATGATGATTTGTAGGTATTTAATACATACTAGGTATTTAATTATTTAACCCAAACTCTTTGTAATGTGTGCTTCGCTATGATGATTTGTAGTAAATCAATAAATAAAAAAAATTGTTTCTTGAGGACATTGTAGGGGGGTCATCGTAGTGCTAGAAACTCAGCTCGAGAGAGGCATTCCCATCATAGGCATCTCTATGATGATGATGGCTGATTCTGTTGACCTGACTGCTGAGAGTCTCGATATCGTTAGTGCATTGGTTCAATATTTTTAATACAAGGAATGCTACGTACAAATATTCTTACAGAATCAACTAACATGCAAATTTTATGTAGCTTCAGTTCTGACACGCTTGACTGGAGCTCGAAGAGAAGATAGATAATTAGCATCTGATTTCTCAATCCCATCGATTAGGTAACTGAAAGGAGGCATCTCTACATACTTGCCACTTCCTGGAACAACTTTAAGTTCCTCATTTTCCCATACAATTCGATTCAATGATGATGGTGATACATTGACACTGAGTGTCGTTTATTGATACGGGATGCAACAAATAAGTTCATGACATGGCGATAAGTGCGTGACTAAAAGCTATGACTTTTCTTTTGTAAGGATTCTTAAAAAAAGGTTCAAAACTCAGCACAGCCTAATAATATTCTTTACCACAAAACCTGTCCCTGAGTTTGATACGTTGATAGTTTAGTTTCTTGGACCTATTTCTCTTTAATCTCATTAAGTATTTATTTGTAGAAAACTCGTATCGAATTTCCAATTTCGTTTAAATGGTCGCTGATGATATCTTCTAATTAAAACCACTGGTACCACATGCTTTTTTTTGTTTACGAAGAGATATACGAACTGTAGGTTCATAGTTTTTTTTAGTAAACAAAAAAGCAGAGCCAGAGCATATGTTAATTTAGTCTCGTTTTAAATGTTTATTCCATGTTTTGCTATGAATTTAATTAACTAATCATTCATCAAAAGCAGAAAACGTCTTGAAAGAATCAGTCTTTTGTGTCCTTTGTATTCTGTATGTCGCCTACTTTGTGGACTATTAATTTCGCGCTAAACCCTTCAAACTTAATAAAACAGTTGTAGGTATTCGCTATAATATCGGTGTGACTCTTTCTAGACGACTTTACAGTTGATTCTGCTGTTTCACAATTGTTTTTGTCTAAAGTACTTCAATATTTTTCTGTTAATTTTTATCACTTAAGTACATATTTACAAATCACTTAACTAAAAGTTTTGTATCTTTTTTGTTAATTTGACTTAATGGTTCAATGCGTAAATTAGATTGATTGGTAGATGTTAATCAGTTGTATCTATATTACAAACATAACCTGAAAAAAATCCAAGAAAACGTGAGCCTTTCGAAAAAAGCGACGTAAACAATTTTTTTCGTTAACCAAACTATTCTCTATTCACCCTACAAAGAGTCTTTCTATTGCGTGCTTTGTTATGTTGTAAAGGACTAACGTAAAGATCACATTCACACTTGTTCTAGTTCACCAGAAAGTTCACATCACAAGTTGTAGATTTAAAAGATTAGTTTTAATTTTGACTTGTGAATTTTCGGAATAAACAAAAAATAACATGAATCCAAGCGGGGTGGAAGAGGCCACTATGTGATGTTAGTTATAAAAAATTTATAATATGTAAATATTACGAGTAGAGAGACTAGAGAGACCGGCTAAAAAACGCCTTCATTTGGCAACTCAAGTAAACACAAAAAGAAGAAGAGAAAAAGAAACAAAGCGTGGGACCAAAAGTCTCCATCGGCCACCTAACGTTCCACACCGCCAAATACATTTTAGACTTAAACAATGTCCGATACTTCCTTGACGTGTTCACACTCCCTTCTTTCGGTTTCTAGGTGCAAATCATTTGAGATCTTATTATATTATTGGGTTCGTATATAAAAATATGTGTGTCAAGTGTGAACACCCACTCTCCACAAGTGTATTACAAACAACGTTTACAACAAATTTTGTTGACAATGATAAACAAATAAAAAGAGTGGTGGAGAGAGATGTCCATATCTACTAAACTCATATTTTCCCAAACCGGTTCATGAAGAGAGAGAAGATAAATCATACGTGTATCTTTCTAGGTCTTGTTCATCTCAATACAATGAAGTATCAATATATGGAATTTGCAACAAAATATGACAATACACTATTTGAATTTTAAAATAACTTATTTACAAAATATCGAATCTAGAAATTTTAGCTTTACATACCTGACTTTTCACATATTTTATGAATTAATCGACTTGAAAATCTACCGGTTGTTATCGAAAATTATTACCACTTCATCACATGTTGTGTTTATTCATCTGATAAATAGTTCAAATCTATTAGTATTTGGGTGGAAATGGTTGTATTAGGGATGAACAAGTTAAAAAAAATATGAGTTGAATAAAATTGGCTGAATAACATTCAACTCATTCATCCACTAAATATAGGAGATGAAAGAGTTGAACAAATTTTGTAATACCCGAATTCGGTATCCGGAATTGGTCAACGGGTTGACTTCTTGGTTTGGCTCAAAACCGCAATCTCTAAAATTCAAATAATGAACACAACTAACCTGAGAAAAATAAATAGAAAGGAGGGGTGAGTAATTAATTACTTAGTGAGGGGGTCAACACTGCCCACTGGAATACAATGACGACAATCTACTCACATTCAACAATAATTGCATAGCATAGAATCAGACTCCACATTTTTGATATACATCTAGCAAGCATAACGGTTTCACATAATCTCAACCTAGTACACATTAATAATATTTAAACCATGTTTCTCATATCAATCATTTTTGTGCATTCATCAACAAACAATGCTAAACCGAAATCTCATCAGCTTAGCATGGCACGAAACCAATCTCAGGCTCGTCCAATCACACGGCACGAAACAAATCTCATGTTCGTCCAAACACCGGGCACAAAACCAATCTCAGGTTTGCCCATCTCGAGACACAAAACAAATCTCATGTTTGTGTCCCAACATATAATCTCATATCATCAATCATCGTACATCAATATCATTTGTGTATATCATCTCATTCTATCATGCATCATATCATTTTACCATGTCATCACACTTCTATTATCATAGATCAAGTCATCACATCATAACACACAATACCAAATAATAGACATAACCAATCACATAGTTTCCAAGCCTATACAAGCAATTCATGAAATTATGCTTAGAAAGTAACCAATGTATTTCCGCAAATCCCGCCCTCATCTTAGCAATTTGGTTGATTCTCAAGTAGAAGCCAGCAACGAAAGAATCCGATCCAACAACAACCTCAATCTGCAATGGTTAAATTAAACATCAAAGATTATATTCCAATAATAATCCATGATTTAATCTAATTATCAACCCAATTTAATTGTGTTGGTGTTTCCCAAATAAATTAATTAGATGTAGCTTAATAATTAAATCAAACCAACAATCTAATAATTCATAACACCGTAATTTACTCCACAATCACATGCTCCCGATTTAATACCAACTCCTAAACCAGCCATAATACACGATCCACCAATATTTAATTAACCATCGTCAACGAGAACGTACGTAATTAACCATGCATGACACCACAAACAACTCATGCACGTACGTTCCATAATTTTCTGGTTTAGTTGGTTAAGTATTGGTTTAGCTATAAACGAAAAACCTAACAACGACAACAACACGAGACGTAAAGCTTCGTTGTTACCTCTTTCTGCAACCTTTCTCGACGGCCTTGACGAACTGAACGGCGAAGTGGAGGACTCGGCAGCACAGATCTGCGGTGGTTCAAGCTTGGTGATTAGATTGGTTCCAACAATCTATGAAACACAACATAGTTCTCAGGTTTGGTTCACGGATCTTACCTTTTCGGTGAAGACGTTTCACACGGCAGCACAGGCTGAGCGCGGTGACAATCTCTGGTGTCTCCGGTGTGTGACGGTGACTAACGGTGTAGCTACGGTGGTGGTAGATGCCTTTGGTTCTCAACAATTCTTCTCTCTCTCTCTCTCTATTGGCGGCTTAGACTAGGTTTTTACTTTTGTCCAAACGAAGAGGGAGATGATTACGCTTATACATATATACGGCCTCACTCAACGACCAAACCCTTGTCGTTTCAATATTTTTTTTTTTTTTTTCAAAATGGGCCTTTAATGGACTGCAATTCAAGTGGTCCATACATATAGAGT
>NC_025704.1:5304187-5309691 GCF_000633955.1 Camelina sativa | reverse complement strand
CTTATCTTAACATTATAATTATTTCGAATTTAAAGGTAATTAATTGCATGAATCGGAAAACAATACTTTTGATAAATATTTATAAAAATTATGAAAACATAATGTGCTCACTACAAATGTTTACATTCATTTGTTATATTTGAAAAGAAAACAACAACCCAATTATATATGAAAGAAGAGATGGATGAGAAATGGATAAACAACATAATGTTTTGAAAATGTTCTAAAGCTAAGTGACTATATTTACTCATTGATTATGTGAATAATGTTGATGATTGATAATTTTCACATTTTTTTTCTTTTCAAACAATTATTAGTGTCATCATCCACTACATTTTCACCTTTGAGGTGATGAATATTAATGACAAGTTTAATTTAGACAAGAAACAACTATTGAGTGTTAGAAATGGAGATAAATTTTGGATTATACACAACCAAATATATGTTTATATAATAGTTTTCCGTTAGCATTTTCATTATATTAATTTAATATATGTGGACAGACTAATGTATATATTTTCGTACAAAAATAATAATAAAAAGCTTCAATTGGATTTTAAGGATTTTATTCACTCGTTTTGGCAAGCGTTCGACATGTTGCATACCACTTATGATAGCCTTCCATCCGTAGAAGTCGAACAAGCTGTTGAATTCTAAAAAAATCTCTATAATGCTGAGGAAGTGCAGCGACAACACGGCGTTCAAGCATGTCAGGCTCATAGGATCTAACTCTACCATCATGGTAACCAACCCTATTGTTCTTTACACTTCTTGGTAAGCTTTTCTCCATATTGTTCTTTGTTTATCAATTATTAATACAATGAATTGTTGGAGATTAGTTAACACGCATATGGAGTAAGAATTTTAACACTACTACTAACTTCATCAATTACAAGTATCTTATTAAATTATACATATTGGACCATAAATAGAGCACCAACGTATAAAAAGCTATGCTATGATGATTTGTAGGTATTTAATACATACTAGGTATTTAATTATTTAACCCAAACTCTTTGTAATGTGTGCTTCGCTATGATGATTTGTAGTAAATCAATAAATAAAAAAAATTGTTTCTTGAGGACATTGTAGGGGGGTCATCGTAGTGCTAGAAACTCAGCTCGAGAGAGGCATTCCCATCATAGGCATCTCTATGATGATGATGGCTGATTCTGTTGACCTGACTGCTGAGAGTCTCGATATCGTTAGTGCATTGGTTCAATATTTTTAATACAAGGAATGCTACGTACAAATATTCTTACAGAATCAACTAACATGCAAATTTTATGTAGCTTCAGTTCTGACACGCTTGACTGGAGCTCGAAGAGAAGATAGATAATTAGCATCTGATTTCTCAATCCCATCGATTAGGTAACTGAAAGGAGGCATCTCTACATACTTGCCACTTCCTGGAACAACTTTAAGTTCCTCATTTTCCCATACAATTCGATTCAATGATGATGGTGATACATTGACACTGAGTGTCGTTTATTGATACGGGATGCAACAAATAAGTTCATGACATGGCGATAAGTGCGTGACTAAAAGCTATGACTTTTCTTTTGTAAGGATTCTTAAAAAAAGGTTCAAAACTCAGCACAGCCTAATAATATTCTTTACCACAAAACCTGTCCCTGAGTTTGATACGTTGATAGTTTAGTTTCTTGGACCTATTTCTCTTTAATCTCATTAAGTATTTATTTGTAGAAAACTCGTATCGAATTTCCAATTTCGTTTAAATGGTCGCTGATGATATCTTCTAATTAAAACCACTGGTACCACATGCTTTTTTTTGTTTACGAAGAGATATACGAACTGTAGGTTCATAGTTTTTTTTAGTAAACAAAAAAGCAGAGCCAGAGCATATGTTAATTTAGTCTCGTTTTAAATGTTTATTCCATGTTTTGCTATGAATTTAATTAACTAATCATTCATCAAAAGCAGAAAACGTCTTGAAAGAATCAGTCTTTTGTGTCCTTTGTATTCTGTATGTCGCCTACTTTGTGGACTATTAATTTCGCGCTAAACCCTTCAAACTTAATAAAACAGTTGTAGGTATTCGCTATAATATCGGTGTGACTCTTTCTAGACGACTTTACAGTTGATTCTGCTGTTTCACAATTGTTTTTGTCTAAAGTACTTCAATATTTTTCTGTTAATTTTTATCACTTAAGTACATATTTACAAATCACTTAACTAAAAGTTTTGTATCTTTTTTGTTAATTTGACTTAATGGTTCAATGCGTAAATTAGATTGATTGGTAGATGTTAATCAGTTGTATCTATATTACAAACATAACCTGAAAAAAATCCAAGAAAACGTGAGCCTTTCGAAAAAAGCGACGTAAACAATTTTTTTCGTTAACCAAACTATTCTCTATTCACCCTACAAAGAGTCTTTCTATTGCGTGCTTTGTTATGTTGTAAAGGACTAACGTAAAGATCACATTCACACTTGTTCTAGTTCACCAGAAAGTTCACATCACAAGTTGTAGATTTAAAAGATTAGTTTTAATTTTGACTTGTGAATTTTCGGAATAAACAAAAAATAACATGAATCCAAGCGGGGTGGAAGAGGCCACTATGTGATGTTAGTTATAAAAAATTTATAATATGTAAATATTACGAGTAGAGAGACTAGAGAGACCGGCTAAAAAACGCCTTCATTTGGCAACTCAAGTAAACACAAAAAGAAGAAGAGAAAAAGAAACAAAGCGTGGGACCAAAAGTCTCCATCGGCCACCTAACGTTCCACACCGCCAAATACATTTTAGACTTAAACAATGTCCGATACTTCCTTGACGTGTTCACACTCCCTTCTTTCGGTTTCTAGGTGCAAATCATTTGAGATCTTATTATATTATTGGGTTCGTATATAAAAATATGTGTGTCAAGTGTGAACACCCACTCTCCACAAGTGTATTACAAACAACGTTTACAACAAATTTTGTTGACAATGATAAACAAATAAAAAGAGTGGTGGAGAGAGATGTCCATATCTACTAAACTCATATTTTCCCAAACCGGTTCATGAAGAGAGAGAAGATAAATCATACGTGTATCTTTCTAGGTCTTGTTCATCTCAATACAATGAAGTATCAATATATGGAATTTGCAACAAAATATGACAATACACTATTTGAATTTTAAAATAACTTATTTACAAAATATCGAATCTAGAAATTTTAGCTTTACATACCTGACTTTTCACATATTTTATGAATTAATCGACTTGAAAATCTACCGGTTGTTATCGAAAATTATTACCACTTCATCACATGTTGTGTTTATTCATCTGATAAATAGTTCAAATCTATTAGTATTTGGGTGGAAATGGTTGTATTAGGGATGAACAAGTTAAAAAAAATATGAGTTGAATAAAATTGGCTGAATAACATTCAACTCATTCATCCACTAAATATAGGAGATGAAAGAGTTGAACAAATTTTGTAATACCCGAATTCGGTATCCGGAATTGGTCAACGGGTTGACTTCTTGGTTTGGCTCAAAACCGCAATCTCTAAAATTCAAATAATGAACACAACTAACCTGAGAAAAATAAATAGAAAGGAGGGGTGAGTAATTAATTACTTAGTGAGGGGGTCAACACTGCCCACTGGAATACAATGACGACAATCTACTCACATTCAACAATAATTGCATAGCATAGAATCAGACTCCACATTTTTGATATACATCTAGCAAGCATAACGGTTTCACATAATCTCAACCTAGTACACATTAATAATATTTAAACCATGTTTCTCATATCAATCATTTTTGTGCATTCATCAACAAACAATGCTAAACCGAAATCTCATCAGCTTAGCATGGCACGAAACCAATCTCAGGCTCGTCCAATCACACGGCACGAAACAAATCTCATGTTCGTCCAAACACCGGGCACAAAACCAATCTCAGGTTTGCCCATCTCGAGACACAAAACAAATCTCATGTTTGTGTCCCAACATATAATCTCATATCATCAATCATCGTACATCAATATCATTTGTGTATATCATCTCATTCTATCATGCATCATATCATTTTACCATGTCATCACACTTCTATTATCATAGATCAAGTCATCACATCATAACACACAATACCAAATAATAGACATAACCAATCACATAGTTTCCAAGCCTATACAAGCAATTCATGAAATTATGCTTAGAAAGTAACCAATGTATTTCCGCAAATCCCGCCCTCACCTTAGCAATTTGGTTGATTCTCAAGTAGAAGCCAGCAACGAAAGAATCCGATCCAACAACAACCTCAATCTGCAATGGTTAGATTAAACATCAAAGATTATATTCCAATAATAATCCATGATTTAATCTAATTATCAACCCAATTTAATTGTGTTGGTGTTTCCCAAATAAATTAATTAGATGTAGTTTAATAATTAAATCAAACCAACAATCTAATAATTCATAACACCGTAATTTACTCCACAATCACATGCTCCCGATTTAATACCAACTCCTAAACCAGCCATAATACACGATCCACCAATATTTAATTAACCATCGTCAACGAGAACGTACGTAATTAACCATGCATGACACCACAAACAACTCATGCACGTACGTTCCATAATTTTCTGGTTTAGTTGGTTAAGTATTGGTTTAGCTATAAACGAAAAACCTAACAACGACAACAACACGAGACGTAAAGCTTCGTTGTTACCTCTTTCTGCAACCTTTCTCGACGGCCTTGACGAACTGAACGGCGAAGTGGAGGACTCGGCAGCACAGATCTGCGGTGGTTCAAGCTTGGTGATTAGATTGGTTCCAACAATCTATGAAACACAACATAGTTCTCAGGTTTGGTTCACGGATCTTACCTCTTCGGTGAAGACGTTTCACACGGCAGCACGGCTGAGCGCGGTGACAATCTCTGGTGTCTCCGGTGTGTGACGGTGACTAACGGTGTAGCTACGGTGGTGGTAGATGCCTTTGGTTCTCAACAATTCTTCTCTCTCTCTCTATCTCTCTCTCTCTCTATTGGCGGCTTAGACTAGGTTTTTACTTTTGTCCAAACGAAGAGGGAGATGATTACGCTTATACATATATACGGCCTCACTCAACGACCAAACCCTTGTCGTTTCAATATTTTTTTTTTTTCTTTTCAAAGTGGGCCTTTAATGGACTGCAATTCAAGTGGTCCATACATATAGAGTTTGAGGATGTTACAATTCTCCTCCACTTAAATGGAATTCGTCCTCGAATTCAGGTTTGCACGTCAACTATGTTTTCATCCTTAACGAGCTTATGGCATTCTTAACATAACTCTTAAAACGATTCAGTTGTCCTTTAAAGAATCGAATAACAAGTAGTGTTACAATAACTGAATAAAACATAAATCGAAAATCCCAAAATCTTATAAAGGTAAAAGAAAAGAAACAAATTCCAAACATAAATCCAATCCTACATCAATCTAGCCGTTTCCCCAAGGCTAATCTTTTTGGTGATGGTGGCAATTGCTCTTCATCTCTGTTG
>NC_025704.1:5301594-5303125 GCF_000633955.1 Camelina sativa | reverse complement strand
CTCAAGTAAACACAAAAAGAAGAAGAGAAAAAGAAACAAAGCGTGGGACCAAAAGTCTCCATCGGCCACCTAACGTTCCACACCGCCAAATACATTTTAGACTTAAACAATGTCCGATACTTCCTTGACGTGTTCACACTCCCTTCTTTCGGTTTCTAGGTGCAAATCATTTGAGATCTTATTATATTATTGGGTTCGTATATAAAAATATGTGTGTCAAGTGTGAACACCCACTCTCCACAAGTGTATTACAAACAACGTTTACAACAAATTTTGTTGACAATGATAAACAAATAAAAAGAGTGGTGGAGAGAGATGTCCATATCTACTAAACTCATATTTTCCCAAACCGGTTCATGAAGAGAGAGAAGATAAATCATACGTGTATCTTTCTAGGTCTTGTTCATCTCAATACAATGAAGTATCAATATATGGAATTTGCAACAAAATATGACAATACACTATTTGAATTTTAAAATAACTTATTTACAAAATATCGAATCTAGAAATTTTAGCTTTACATACCTGACTTTTCACATATTTTATGAATTAATCGACTTGAAAATCTACCGGTTGTTATCGAAAATTATTACCACTTCATCACATGTTGTGTTTATTCATCTGATAAATAGTTCAAATCTATTAGTATTTGGGTGGAAATGGTTGTATTAGGGATGAACAAGTTAAAAAAAATATGAGTTGAATAAAATTGGCTGAATAACATTCAACTCATTCATCCACTAAATATAGGAGATGAAAGAGTTGAACAAATTTTGTAATACCCGAATTCGGTATCCGGAATTGGTCAACGGGTTGACTTCTTGGTTTGGCTCAAAACCGCAATCTCTAAAATTCAAATAATGAACACAACTAACCTGAGAAAAATAAATAGAAAGGAGGGGTGAGTAATTAATTACTTAGTGAGGGGGTCAACACTGCCCACTGGAATACAATGACGACAATCTACTCACATTCAACAATAATTGCATAGCATAGAATCAGACTCCACATTTTTGATATACATCTAGCAAGCATAACGGTTTCACATAATCTCAACCTAGTACACATTAATAATATTTAAACCATGTTTCTCATATCAATCATTTTTGTGCATTCATCAACAAACAATGCTAAACCGAAATCTCATCAGCTTAGCATGGCACGAAACCAATCTCAGGCTCGTCCAATCACACGGCACGAAACAAATCTCATGTTCGTCCAAACACCGGGCACAAAACCAATCTCAGGTTTGCCCATCTCGAGACACAAAACAAATCTCATGTTTGTGTCCCAACATATAATCTCATATCATCAATCATCGTACATCAATATCATTTGTGTATATCATCTCATTCTATCATGCATCATATCATTTTACCATGTCATCACACTTCTATTATCATAGATCAAGTCATCACATCATAACACACAATACCAAATAATAGACATAACCAATCACATAGTTTCCAAGCCTATACAAGCAATTCATGAAATTATGCTTAGAAAGTAACCAATGTATTTCCGCAAATCC
>NC_025704.1:5297263-5297740 GCF_000633955.1 Camelina sativa | reverse complement strand
AATATTTAATTAACCATCGTCAACGAGAACGTACGTAATTAACCATGCATGACACCACAAACAACTCATGCACGTACGTTCCATAATTTTCTGGTTTAAATGGTTAAGTATTGGTTTAGCTATAAACGAAAAACCTAACAACGACAACAACAAGAGACGTAAAGCTTCGTTGTTACCTCTTTCTGCAACCTTTCTCGACGGCCTTGACGAACTGAACGGCGAAGTGGAGGACTCGGCAGCACAGATCTGCGGTGGTTCAAGCTTGGTGATTAGATTGGTTCCAACAATCTATGAAACACAACATAGTTCTCAGGTTTGGTTCACGGATCTTACCTCTTCGGTGAAGACGTTTCACACGGCAGCACAGGCTGAGCGCGGTGACAATCTCTGGTGTCTCCGGTGTGTGACGGTGACTAACGGTGTAGCTACGGTGGTGGTAGATGCCTTTGGTTCTCAACAATTCTTCTCTCTCTCTCT
>NC_025704.1:5296813-5297245 GCF_000633955.1 Camelina sativa | reverse complement strand
TCCTTCAGATATTGCACCGCCAAGTCCCTACGATACTCATGTGGACACCTAGTGTTATCCAAATTCCTCTCTAATCTCTTCCTCCAGTTGTCAGCATCAATAGGATTAGACTTTCCACCAAAAGTTTCCATGCCCATGTCCTTCAAATTCCTCATAGCCTCCCAGTATGACGGACCCTGCACCTGGACCGGTGGGGGCGGAGGTGGGGCTACCCTCTCTGGTGCATCATTCACTGGTGCATCATGTTGTGGTGGAATCACTCCTGGTGCTCCTCTCAAATTTGGCTCCCTTTGCATGAATTCCTGGAACCGACGAAATTGCTCAAACATAGCCATCTCATTAGGCTCTCCCGCCCGAGCTACATTGACATGCACGACTTCCGGCTGTTCTTCATGCACTGGGCTCTCAGCCCTCACTCTTGGTTGTGTAGCA
>NC_025704.1:5260042-5296606 GCF_000633955.1 Camelina sativa | reverse complement strand
AAACGAAGAGGGAGATGATTACGCTTATACATATATACGGCCTCACTCAACGACCAAACCCTTGTCGTTTCAATATTTTTTTTTTCTTTTCAAAATGGGCCTTTAATGGACTACAATTCAAGTGGTCCATACATATAGAGTTTGAGGATGTTACAAATTTCCTTTATAATTTGTTCATTTCTCCAGCTTTTTTGGTTGAGTGGATTAAATAAATTTTCCAACTTATGCCTCTCAAATGGTAAAAAACTAGATGAATAATCATTCAACCTATTCAACCTATTAATTTAAGTCATCCATTTGCATCCTTTGTTTTGCTTCAGATTTTGTTTTTGTTTTTTAAGTATAGCTCATCTTTTCTTATATATATATATAGATACTAATCTCTTTGTTGTTATCCTAATCTTTTACTCAAAATACTTTGATCGCTTCATTTGGATTTTGTTCAAAATGAGAAAGTTAAAAGAGTGCGGCCAAAGCATATAAATAAGGTTAGCATTTCTAAGAAAATTACAGCATACTAACAATTTATAATTAATTTGTACTTTTTTAATAGACATACTTAAAAATAGTGAGAAAAAAAAAAACAGTAAATGTTAGTCAATAAATTTCGCTTTGAATCAAAAAAGCAGCACGCAATTTAAGAATTTGGTTTGATTCGAAGAACTAGATTCAAAATTAGCTTTGTATTCACCTGTTTAACGTTTTAGATTTCATAACCCAAATGAAATTATTCGATGTTTACTCTATATTTTCCGACATACAGTATATAAGTTTATAAACTCCTCATAGTTTGCTTCCAAATATGAATCTCTTACAAGGATCAAACTGGTTCTGCCTTTTCTGTACTGCTGTCTAAATTTTTTATCTAAAAAAAAAGAAAAGAATAAAAATGAGCAATAAATAATAAGAATTTATTTAAAAAGAAGAAAAAAAAGAGTATATAGCATAGGCCTAGTAAAGTCAACTTGCGTGTTCACACTCATCCCACAAGTTTCGTCTCCATCTCCCCCAATTTTTTTTTTATTTTTATACAGACTTACTAATTTCTTATTTATGAAACCCCAAAAATATTAAAATCTTCTCCTCCACTCCAAATCCAAAAGAGAGAACTCAAAACAAAAACGTGAAACAACACAACTTCGATGAAAGCCGCCTCCGCCGCCGTTTACGGAGACGAGGAAGAAGAAGAAGAAGAAGAAGAAGAAGTCTGTGATGTTTTCGACGGTGCTGAGGTAGTAGATTCCAAGAAAAGCAACGAAACCAAAACGCTTAAAGGTTTCTTCACTTCTCTGCTTCTGATGGAGGAGCACGAGAAACAAGACCAAGAAGCTCGTAACGCTGCTTCACGCCGCGAAATGTCCGATTTCCAATCTAATTACCGGAAAAGAGCTAGAACCATGTCCGATTACTACTCCGATCTCAACGATTACTACACCGACGCTGAAGAGAGTGGTGATATCAATCTCAAGAAGTCACGCGTCTCACGCGCCGCCGTTGCTTCCGTTGCTGCTGCTGTTTCTTCCGAGGTTGAGGCGGAGAGCAGTGAGATAACCGGATCCGGATCGGTTAAAAGTACGGGTACGGGTTCGGGTCAACAGAGACGGTTATGGGTTAAAGATCGGAGCAGAGCTTGGTGGGAAGAGTGTAGCCGATTGGATTACCCTGAAGAGGATTTCAAAAAAGCGTTTAGAATGTCCAAATCCACGTTTGCGTTAATCTGCGACGAGCTTAACTCCGCGGTTGCTAAAGAAGACACCGCGTTAAGAAACGCGATTCCTGTGCGGCAGCGAGTCGCGGTTTGTATTTGGAGATTAGCCACCGGTGAGCCGTTACGTCTCGTATCTAAGAAGTTTGGTTTAGGTATCTCGACTTGTCACAAGCTTGTTCTTGAGGTATGTAAAGCCATTAAAGATGTTTTGATGCCTAAGTATCTCCAATGGCCTGATGATGAGTCTCTTAGAAACATTAGAGAAACGTTCGAATCTGTTTCGGGTATACCAAACGTTGTTGGCTCTATGTATACAACTCACATTCCTATCATAGCTCCTAAGATTAGTGTAGCTGCTTATTTCAATAAGAGGCATACTGAGAGGAACCAGAAGACTTCGTATTCGATCACGATTCAGGCCGTTGTGAACCCGAAAGGTGTTTTTACTGACTTGTGCATCGGATGGCCAGGGTCAATGCCTGATGATCAGGTGTTGGAGAAGTCGTTGTTGTATCAAAGAGCTAACAATGGAGGTTTGTTGAAAGGGATGTGGGTAGCTGGTGGACCGGGGCATCCGTTATTGGACTGGGTTTTGGTTCCATACACGCAACAGAACTTGACGTGGACGCAGCACGCTTTCAACGAGAAGATGAGTGATGTGCAGAGAGTTGCTAAAGAAGCGTTTGGGAGGTTGAAAGGACGGTGGGCGTGTCTTCAGAAACGGACTGAAGTGAAGCTTCAGGATTTGCCTACGGTATTGGGGGCGTGCTGTGTGCTTCATAACATATGTGAAATCAGAGAGGAGAGAATGGAGCCGGAGCTGATGGTTGAAGTGGTTGATGATGAGGTTTTGCCTGAAAATGCATTGAGATCGGCTAATGCGATGAAGGCAAGAGATACTATCTCGCATAATCTATTGCATCACGGCCTCGCGGGTACTTCATTCCTATAAAAAAAAAAGACTCTGGAAATGTTCTTTTTTTTTTGGGTTTCCTCTCTTATATGATAAAACTAAAACTTACTTTGATTCTTTTGTTTATGCATAATGTATTATTGTATCTTTAGATCACAGATGATATATGAGGGAATAGAAGAAACTTAAGTTATTATATATACACACATACTCTATACAATTATTTCCAGTCTCTTTTGATGAGTGGTAAACATGAATGTATAACACAGCTCAATGAGATTTCATTCTCTGGTGTGTATTCTACTGGAATGTGAGTAAGAATGAGCCAACAAGTTTGGTTTTTACACTTTTGTTGTTATGGTGCTTCAAAGTTCAAACAAAAGAAAAGACATGTTTTTTTTTAATGCTATACTCATGTCATAGTCTTCCAATTTGTCAGGGTACGTCACTCGTTACTCGAGTGGCTCTAAACTCAGCAGTGACAGCCACTCTTTTCTTTTCGGACCCACATTTCAGATGCAAACCGACATGCGAGATTTTAATATCTTGATGGTTGTTTTTGTAAAATATCTCAAAAGAGTTTAGATATATTAACCAAAATTTATATACATACATATGTAATACAAACATGCTAATTAATCAATCTAAAAGCTAATCCGTATAACAAAGAAAGTTTTTGCATGTTTTATTCTAGTCTCTAGAAGAAGCAACCCCCATAACAAAATAGAGAATCCTCCTTAAAAAAAGCGATTATACAAAAAACAATGGTTAATATAAATCCTTGACTCCCGCTTTTTTCTCTGTTTTGGTTCTAATGGAAAGAAAAAAAAAAAAGTTTGTTGATCGTCGGAGAAACAAACTTTGACAACAGGAAGAAGAGAGGAGAGGATTGTTAAAAAGATCCAGAAGAAGAAGAAAAGCCTTTTCACAATCTTCTTCTTCTTTCTCTGTTCTTCTCTCTCTCCTCTCTTCTTGTTCCCAGACACGACCTTAAAGAGATATAGAGAGAGAGAGAGAGAGAGAGAGAGAGAGGTCTGGTAACACCTGACTAAAATTTATTTAGAATATACTTAATGGCTCGTCCTTACCCATCGGAGGATGGCCACGGCCACGCACCAGTGAACTCCACGGTTGTCGCCATTGACAAAGACAAGAACAGTCACTACGCTGTTCGTTGGGCTGTTGATCATCTCTTCAATATGAATAATAATAACACCAGCATGATTCTAGTCCATGTTCGTCTTAAAAATTCAAACCGTAGGTATCTTCTCCTCATATTCACATTCACCTAATTCATAATTGTTATCTTCTTAATCAAATTAACTTTAACAAATGTTGTTGTTGTTGTTGCAGATGGAGGTAACATTGATGATAATGAAATAAATCAGCTTTTTGTTCCATACAGAGGTTATTGTGCACGCAAAGGGGTATAATAAGTTTCTCATTCAAGCATTTCGTCGAAGCATTTCATTTAAAACATACATTGATGTGTTTCTCTTTTGTCAATGTTTAGATTACAATGATGGAGGTGATTCTAGAGGATACAGACGTAGCGAAAGCAATATTGGATTACGTGAACAACAACCTTGTGACCAACCTCGTGTTGGGATCATCCTCAAAGAGCCCATTCGCAAGATCTCTCAAGTTCACCAAATCACATGACGTTCCTGCTTCCGTTCTCAAATCAATGCCTGAGTTTTGTTCCATCTATGTCATCTCTAAAGGCAAAGTCCAGTCTTCGAAAACAGCTCAAAGACCTATCACAAACACACTCGTCCCACCTCGTGCACCTTCATCCACGTTTCATACACCTGACAATGACCAAGATCATTTACCTAGGTACTCTTTTGTAACGTGTGCTTAATTTGCTACTATGATGGTTTTGTAATAAATCATGCAATGAAAGAAGTTATGTTTCTTGAGGACATTTGTAGGAATCAGCGTAATGCAAGGAACTCAACTCCAGAGAGGCATTCTCATGATGGCAATGGATACAAACCAATGAGAGAAATGCAGAAGATTCCTACAAATGGATCATTGGATTTTAATTATGATTTTAGGCAGCCAAGATGTCAAAAGAACTCTTCTTCTGCAAGAAACTCATTTACTGATGAAGGTGATGTTGGTTCTGTGATGATGATGGGTGCTTCTATTGATCTTACTGCTGAGAATTTAGATCTCGTTGTTGGTGCATCAGCTTCTTCTGATGAGTCTGTTTCACAATCAACGGTATGTTTGTTTAAACACAGTAGAGCAATATGTCTATGATGATGGATAAGATTAGTATCCACTTAATGGTTTATTTGCAGAGAGATATTGAAGCTGAGATGAAAAGGTTAAAGATTGAACTCAAGCAAACCATGGACATGTATAGCTCAGCCTGCAAAGAAGCTCTTAATGCAAAAAAGAAAGTAAGACTTTGTTCAAGAGCTAGTTAACGAGGATGTTTTTGTTTATGCTCCTTCTGATACTTTCTGGCTCTCTCTTGGTTTTTGAAGGCAAATGAGCTTAACCTGTGGAAAATGGAAGAAGCTAGAAGATTTGAGGAAGCTAGAGTTTCTGAAGAGGCAGCTTTAGCTGTTGCGGAAATGGAGAAGGCCAAGTGCAGAGCTGCTATAGAAGCAGCTGAGAAAGCGCAGAGAATGGCTGAGTTGGAAGGACAAAGAAGAAAGCAAGCAGAGATTAAAGCAAGAAGAGAATCTCAGGAGAAAGATCGTGCTCTTAGCGCTTTGGTACAGAACGATGTCCGGTACAGAAGATACTCTATTGAAGAGATTGAAGAGGCTACTGACAACTTTGCAAACAACAGAAAAATAGGAGAAGGTGGGTATGGACCAGTCTATTACGGCACACTTGATCACACACCTGTCGCAATCAAAGTCTTGAGACCTGATGCTGCTCAAGGAAAGAAACAGTTTCAACAAGAAGTCGAGGTTCTAAGTAGCATAAGACATCCTCACATGGTTCTTCTTCTTGGTGCATGTCCGGAATATGGGTGTTTGGTGTATGAGTTCATGGAAAATGGGAGTTTAGAGGATAGACTCTTCCGTAGAGGAAACTCGCCTCCTCTATCATGGAGGAAAAGGTTTCAAATAGCTGCAGAGATCGCTACTGCACTCTCCTTCCTTCACCAAGCAAAGCCAGAGCCTCTGGTTCATCGTGACCTAAAACCTGCCAATATACTCTTAGATAAAAACTACGTGAGCAAGATCAGTGACGTTGGATTAGCTCGGTTAGTACCCGCGTCAGTGGCTAACACAGTCACGCAGTTCCACATGACATCTGCAGCAGGAACGTTCTGTTACATAGACCCTGAGTACCAGCAAACGGGAAAGTTAACCACGAAATCAGACATATACTCATTAGGGATAATGCTGCTTCAGATCATCACTGCAAAGAATCCAATGGGTTTGGCTCATCATGTGTCGAGGGCAATCGATAAAGGAACTTTCAAGGATCTGCTTGACCCTGCCGTGACAGATTGGCCGGTCGAAGAAGCTACAAATTTTGCTAAGTTGTGTCTACAATGTGCAGAGCTAAGGAAGAGAGATAGACCAGATCTTGGAAAAGAAATAGTTCCAGAGCTACTCCGGTTAAAAAACTTGGGGATGAACAATGAATCAGGTAATATTACAGTACTATACATATAAAGACCTAGACAAAGCCTTGAAAAATTACCAAGTCAAATTAACGCTCAATTGCTTATTCATTAGGATGCCATACATAACTACCGGGTCTGAAGATCATATGCTTCTTAAATCTTTTCAAGACTTTGACGAGGAACTGAATAGAAAGATTGCTTGATTCTCAAGAAAGAAAGAAAGAAAGTGGTAAGTGAAGTGCCATGATGAGATGACTTAACCAAAACCGTACCTAACCCTTGTTAATATTATATATCTCTGTAACATGATAGCTTCCACCTTTCTTTCTGGCTTTCGGATGAAAAAGTATTGAACAAAATGCAGTGGCGGCTTATTGTGTCTCTTCTCGTCGCATAACTAAGTCGAAGCTATTGATTTATTCAAACTATTTATGTTCTTCTGAAGTTTAATTCATTTCTAATTTTGTGAGAGAATATGATTTTGATATAGATTTTATTTATTTTTGTGTGGAAAGCTTCATGGGTTTTTATTTTTATTTTCATCTCTAAAGAGTTCAAACTAGTTTGGTTTCAACTTTATAAAAACACCCGGTTACAACTAAAAGCAATACTTGGCTCCTAAAGAACAAGAGATTAACATAAGAAAAGATTAAAAGATGAACGAATCAATACAATGGTGACCTTTATAAAATGGAATCGATACAAAGCCAGCTTTGGAAGCAAAGTATAAAAAAGAACAATAAATCAATAATGACAGAACAAAAATTTTGGAGTGTGTGACACTTTTTAGTTCTAGGATTAGTTGCTTCATAAAATGGATTATTTATTGAGTATGAGTTGAGAAAGGAATATCGTAAGTCATTTGAAATATAATGAAATCAATTATTCGAGAAAGCCATGTTTGCACCTTTACCCTAAGATAAATAAAAAACATATAAAGCTTAACATACATTGTCTTTTTTATATTCTCAAAATTTACTGTTAACTTTCCAGCAAAACACAATCCATCAAGAAAGCATCTTATTAGTATCAAGCCACCAGATAATTTATAAATGACCAACCAACTAAACTAAGCAATGAACATTATTCCACTCTCCCAAACACCAACTTCTTAGATCATCAACATGGGACTCATCATCGTCATCATTGCATTAGTCATGGTCGTAGTAGTTGCATCATCACCGTCCGATCAAACAAATGTCCTTACACCTCTTTGCATTAGTGAATGCTCCACATGTCCAACCATTTGCTCTCCTCCGCCTTCAAAACCCTCTCCCTCCACGTCGTCGTCACCACCTCCGTCTCCCGCATTGCCGTCCTCCACTTCTCCACCGCCTCCACCGCCACACAAACACTCTCCCCCGCCACTTTCGCAATCGCTTTCACCGCCACCGTTAATTACCGTTATCCATCCACCGCCGCCACGGTTTTACTATTTTGAGTCCACACCACCACCCCCACAGATTTCTTCCGATGGAAAAGGCTCGCCCCCATCAGCTCCACCGTCGCCACCATCCCCAAAGGGACAGTCACAAGGGCAACAACCTCCTTATCCGTTTCCTTACTTCTACTTCTACACGGCATCAGATGCCACTCTTCTCCTTTCTTCTTCTTTTTTAATCTCTCTTGTTATATTTTCTTTATCTATCTTTCTTAACGGTTCTTTAGTGTGAAGAACTCCTCTATATTGTCTGCTTACTAATATAGTATACTATTGTTTATTCATTTTTGGTGTAATATAAGATTGCTTTCTCATCAATGCAACATTGTGTTGGAAGTAAATTCTTTTAGAAGTGATGGAGAAAGTGTTTTGAGTATTTGAGAGAGTAGTTTAGAAAATAAAACTTTTATTACTTTGATTTTAACTTGGAACAACTTCACAACATCTTAGTTACAAATAAGAGTAGGAGGAGGTATTTATAGCCTCCATATTACAAAATATCTAGAATATTTTAATCCTTAATCTAGATTATTCTAACACAATATCTAGACTATAATAATATAATTATCTAGATAGTTCTAAGTAAATATCTAAATTTTTATGTTTAAGGAGGTGATACATTATTCTAGAACTTTTAGATATTTTTTAAGGAGGTGGAGATCTTGATATTTCTAGAGAGAACTCTAGAACATGGATTTAATTAACCTTGATTAAAAAATCAAGTTTAACTCTCAACACATTGAACATCAAAGTATTTAGGCATGTGAAAACAAGCTAATCGGCAAATTGTAGCCAAATGTGTCCAACCGAATCGGTTATTAGTTTTATCAAGAAGCCACAAGCGAACTAAAACCTACCCTTAATTGATAATTTAATATCTAGCTAATTGAAGTTTACATGTAACAAAAGTGAAATGCACGTAAATCTTATTATCGGGTACGTTGGTTGGTTTATTTGCCGGCAATTAAAAAAAAGTTGGTCTATTTACCAAATCGAACCGAATTCGTATAGAACCAAGTTTCGGTTAAAATCCGGTTCGGTTATTTAACTCAATTAACGAAGATAGAAGAGAAAATTCAGATCCAAGAACAGGAAACAACTCACTGAAACATTTGAAAATCGTGAGTTTTCTGGATCTGTATACTCTCTTTGACGATAATTTGATAGCATCGGCTACAAGAGTCTGATCGGAAAATGGCAACGGAGGTTGGGGAGATGTCTCCGCCGGAAGCGACGGCGAGTCTTCTCTCTCTCGCTTCCGCCACTCAGCAACCGTACGTCTCCGAGCTCCTCTCCTTCACTCTTGATCGTCTCCACAAGGTATCCCTCTCTCTTTAGATATCTCTGCGCGCATGAGTTTTTCTTTTTTCTGAATCTTAATATCGGTTACTGGATAATTTTGAAGGAGCCGGAGTTGCTTCGAGTTGATGCGGAGCGGATTCAGAGGCAAATGCAAGAGGTTGCTGTTGGAAATTACCGCGCGTTTATCACCGCTGCTGATGCTTTGCTTGCGATCCGTCAGGAAGTTTCCTCCATTGATAAGCATCTCGAGTCTCTGGTAAATATTTTATACCTGTTCGTTCCATTTGTCAATCGAGCTCTACTGCTTCACTTGGTTAGTTCTGAATCCTGGTAGAGAAATTACGATTAGTGACAGTGCAAGTATCATTGCTAGGATCTGAAATAGTTTTTGGAAATGTTAGTGGAAAAGGTTGGACTAGCACTAGTCGTTTCTTGAGCGTTCAATAGTCTAGAGTGGAGTAATTAGAAACTTCGATTGGAATCAAGTTAAGCTGAAGAACTGTGTTTGTTTTCAGGTTCTATACTTTTGTAGACGCAGTGGTCTTGTTGTGTTGTAGTCTAGCAGACTGCTAACCTATTGAGAATAGGTGAATGAATCAGTGGATTAGGAATGTAGCTTGAGCTTCCATGTTTTCAGATAAAAAATCCTCTGACATTAGTAGCAGTTGCATCCTTGGAGATGTTTTCTTTTTTTCTATCAAATGTTGATGTCGGAAGTCTGTACTTTTCACATGTTGCAGATAGGCGAAGTCCCAAAACTAACGTCTGGTTGCACAGAGTTTATCGATTCCGCTGAGAATATTCTGGAGAAGAGGAAGATGAACCAAGCTTTGCTGGCAAATCACAGCACTCTTCTTGACTTGCTTGAGATTCCTCAGCTTATGGACACGTAAGTTACTAGACCTCGTGCCAAAAAGTTTAATCTGATTTCTTCTTGTCAATCTCCAAAAAGTGTAATCTGATTTCTTGTCAATCTCTGCTCATGCCTTTCATGAAAAAAAAAGCGGAACTTATTCCTGGCGTTAATCAAACTTCAAAATGTGTACAAGTTCTCTTCAAAATTATTTGTTATCCTTTTGTAGATGTGTGAGGAACGGAAATTTTGATGAGGCTCTTGACCTCGAAGCATTTGTATCCAAACTTGCGACCATGCATCCCAAGTGAGTGTTTTTGGTATCTTTCTCCCAATATATCTTTACTTTTTGCCTTCTTAAGCCCTAAAACTCTAAGTTTTAGCTCCTAAGAACTAATCTTCTCTCAATGTCAAGATTGCCTGTCATCCAAGCACTTGCAGCGGAAGTTAGACAAACAACTCAGTCACTTCTCTCACAGCTTCTCCAGAAGCTACGCTCAAATATACAGGTTTCATGTGAATATAGTTTGTTTGGATTCAGTAAACTATGCTTAGGCTTAGCAATCTAGTAGGCTCAATATTTTGTTAATGCTCTCTATTTCAGTTACCAGAATGTCTCCGGATTATTGGATACTTACGGCGAATAGGAGTCTTTGGCGAGTATGAAATGCGATTGCAGGTGAACTATTTTGACATATAAAGTGTTTTTCTTTTTCTGTGAAATTGTTCATTCTGAAATGTTCTATTTGTCTTTGCAGTTCTTAAGATGTCGAGAAGCATGGCTCACTGGAATTCTGGAGGATCTAGACCAGAAAAATGCTTATGAGTATTTGAAAGGCATGATAAACTGTCACAGAATGCACTTATTTGATGTGGTTAATCAATATCGAGCTATTTTTGCTGATGATACATCGGGGAGTGAAGAAAATTATGATGGTGGACTTCTGTTTAGCTGGGCCATGCATCAAATAACATCACACCTGAAGACTCTGAAAATTATGCTTCCAAAGATTACTGAAGGAGGATCTCTATCAAATATTTTGGATCAGTGCATGGTTGGTTTCTTCTACATCTCATGTACTCTCTTCTAGATTCACTGTGAAACTCTGATTTACATTTTGCTTTCTTCTCATGACCACACAGTACTGTGCGATGGGGCTTGGTTGGGTTGGGCTAGACTTCCGGGGTTTGCTTCCTCCACTTTTTGAAGAGTAACAATTCTTTTTATCACCCTTTTACTTCTTGTCATGCTTTTATTTATCTATGTACAAGTTCACTATCTAACTCACATACTTTCCACAGGGCCGTTCTGAACTTATTCTCTAAGAACATGAGTACAGCAGTTGAGAATTTCCAGGTGGGTGAATGCGAAATTTGAACTTTTGTTCTGGCATGGAACTCAACTCGAACAGTGTTTGATTTCCAATCAACCTCACATGCTGTACTCTTGAGTTTCTCAAATAAATTTTTCCTAATGTTTTTTACTTCCAGCTAGTTTTGGATTCACATAGATGGGTTCCACTACCATCTGTTGGCTTCCCATCAAGTGGTATTAATGAAGATAGCAAAGATGATGTCACACCTCCATCATACTTGATGGAGCACCCGCCTCTTGCAGTTTTTATAAACGGTGAGAGACTGATACATTATCGATTTCTAATACTATAGAAGATATAATAATAATAACCCTTGCTAACTCTTCTCACTATTACAAATGTTGCAAAATGAAATTGTATCTCTTTTGGATGATCTTTTTTCTCCAGTTTGATTGCAATTGATGATTCCGGTTATGTCCACAGGTGTATCTGCTGCTTTAAACGAACTACGTCCTTGTGCCCCGCTAAGTCTGAAGAACGTTGTTGCTCATGAACTGATCAAAGGACTTCAGGCTGTCTCTGACTCCTTACTAAGATACAATACAACTCGGATGCTTCGACTCAGTGAATCAAATCTCTTCCTCTCACTTTGCCGAGCTTTTGTTGAGGTCCAGTTTTACATCTCAATTTTGTATCAACAAGTCAAAAGTCAGCAATGTAACTCACATTGCCCTTTGTTCATACAGGTGGTTTTTCCACATTGTGCCACATGCTTCGGCCGATGTTATCCAGGTGGTGCGACCATCATTATGGATGCCAAGAGCGCATACGAAGGTCTAGGTCGCATCTTAGCTTCATCGTCCTCTCAAGAACCATCCAACAAATCTCCAAAGGTCATCAGCACCGACACAAAGGATGCATCAGAGAATGGTGTAGCCTCCCAACCCGAAGAAAAACAAGACGAGAGCCCGAAAGAGAAAGAAGATAACAATCCCATTCCATTACAAACTCCTGAGACAGCACCCGAGTCTTAAGAGATTTTCCATTAATTTGTCTTTTTGTTGTAAGAATGATATGCTAATACATATTATAGAGAGAGACAACAAAAGCTTTAAAACTAAGTGGAGAATATCAATGGATTATCCAGATGGTATAAATTTGATGGACTATGTCGAATTGAGATTTCATCTAAATTGTTTATGTCTTTTTATCGGCTCAACACAACTTATATGAACCAAACTCAGTCCATACATGGGTATTGGGTAATCAACTTCTACAAAGGATTCATAAAAGAAATAGATTCCTTCGTAATATTCAAAGAGTACACATCGGAGTTTATTAGCCACATGTATATGACCGATTTTGAGATTTTTTTTTGGAATTAATGAGAAAGTTGGCAAAAACGTGTCTGAATTTCGTTGCAAGGAGGAAGGAGAAGCAATTTCGTTGGGGAGATCTTGATCAGGAGCTTAAGAGGTATATCAGATTGGCAATTTAGTCACGATTTCTATAAGATTATATGTTAACTAGCGCTATCTATGCAACTATATGTAGCTGGAGAAGGAAAAAAAGCAGGAAAATAAGAGAGACGCACAGTATAGGGTGAAGGAGATCCAGGACAAGAATGAATATTACCAATACCCTGCGATCCACGAAACCAAACTTTGAATCTTTTTTTTTCTTCTTAGGGTTTCTAGACCTGCAAAACAAGCGCACATGTCATGGCAAAGGTCGTATGCATCCCCTTCTTTTTCAGTTTGGAAGCCCAAACAAGAAAGTAAATCTATGGAGATAGATTCAAGTTCCTTCTTTTTAAAAACTCAACGAGGGACGTTGATGAGGGTCAACGAGAGTTGATGGTGAGAGGGTCAACGAGAGTTGATGGTGAGAGGGTCAACGAGAGTGTTGATCAGATACTCCACTTATACCCGTAGGCTCACATATTATTTAGGGTCTTAGACTTGCCAAGCAAGCGCACCTGTCATGGCAAAAGTCAAATACAACCCCACCCAATGCAAGAACCTTGCTTCGTTTATCAACAAGGGTTGATGATGAGATCAAAGAGAGTTGGTCGTTGAAGAATCAACTGAGAGTTGATGATATTAGAGCATCAACGAGAATTTATTAGGATCAACGAGAGTTGATGATGAGATCAAGAAGAGTACTTGATCGTGAGAGCATCAACGAGAATTGATTAAGATCAACGAGTGTTGATGATGAGATCAAGAAGAGTACTTGATCATGAGAGCATCAACGAGTGTTGATCGTTAAAAGCATCAACGATGGTTGATTAGGCTCAACGAGTGTTGATGATGAGATCAACGAGATCAGTTGATCGTTAAAAGCATCAACGAGTATTGATGTTGAGATCAAGGGTTGATCGTTAAAGCATCAACGATAGTTGATATTAGAGCATCAACGAGTATTGATGATGAGCTCAAGGGTTGATCGTTAAAGCATCGACGAGAGTTGATATCAGATGTTGCGTTTGTCCCAGCACGGTCATATATATTGATCCCTACAAGAATACGAAACAGATTGAGTCAATTTTACAAGATATATATATTTATATATATATATATATATATATATATGTATAAGCAGAAGACCCGAGATATTTAGAAAGAGAGTAACAATGAAACAGAGAAATCCTAGGCTAAGCATGTAAGGAAAAATATAGATATAGAAGATAACGTATATACCTTGATGACAAGCCGAACTCTAACAAGAAGAACATCGGCTTCTGGTTGTTAATCAACGAGGGTTGACATGAAGATCAACGAGAGTTGACAACGAAGATGAAGATCAACAACGAGAGTTGATTAGATATAGATTAACGAGGGTTGACAATGAGGATCAACGAGAGTTGATGAATTAGATGATGTTATTTGTCACGATATATAAAGAGAGAGCAAACCCCATAATCCTAGTTGATTTAGGAAAGATCCTACGGTTGTTATTTATTCTCATGTTAAGTAATCCACGGTACAGATGAAACAAAATGAAGAAAAGTCGGTAAAAAGACATAACAAAAGTCGGTTAATATAATACAAATCTGTGCCCTGAGATTGGTTCGGTTAACTTTGGTTAGATAGCATATTTCTTATCAATCCAGTTTGACCTCGATCACGAAAGAGGAAAGCAAAAAAACATGAGAGATTGCAGGTGGAGAAGATCATTACATTCACAAAGATCACAAGGTTTTCATTGTTTTGGTACGACTTGAGAGAGTAACTAACACACATTAACTAAAGATTGAGTTATATAGACATGAGAGATTGCCCAAAAACCCCCACACCACATGAAGAAATGATAGCAGATCACTCTTCAAAGATTGGTCCAAGATAGTCACCTTCCAAGCTAGCCAACGCCTGAAACTCTCTCTCTGCCTCCATCCACTTCGTCCCAAGCACCACGACCCTCACTGTAGCCTCAACCTGGATCCTAGACATCCTATCATTCATGAAGATCGGGTTCTCTCCTGGGATGTACTTGTAATCGGGCATCTTCGTGTATGAAAGGTATACATTCTCGATAGGACCACATCTCATGAAGACACCGTGCTTCAACACCTTGTGCACCACACCGTGAATTATCTCTCCTTTAAAGATCTTGAAAGTCATTCCGCTGAACATCACAGGGAACAAAACTTCACCCGTGTGCTCCCTGATTTTGCCTTCTCCAATCTTGTCCAGTGCTGTGACTGCCACGTAGTAGCCAAGCTCCTTGGTTGCTTTCTTGGAAGCAAATGCGTCTAGTAACTGGACTAGTATAGCCCTCTTTAGAATCAGCCCTTTTGCGTCCATGTTTTCAGCTGCAATCATCACGTTCCATGGTAACTTGACTTTGAGAAACATTCTTCAACCTTTCAAAACCAAAACCAAAAACATTGTCAGACAGAGCTATGTAAAGGAACAAAAACAGAACTGAAAATATCATAGAGAAAGAAAAAGATAGTAGACAGAAACTTCTAGGTTCTTCTCTGAAACGAACATCTCTAGATTTACGAACATCAAACAAAATGGTCTGTCTTTATTTATAAATGCACCAGCAACGTACCAATTCCACCTATCTAACAGTACTCAGAACAAAACAAATCATAAACCGGTTTCACATTCAAACATCTACCAAGACTTACAGACTGATAAAAATGTGAGCTTTTTCAGTCAGGCATTTAATCAAACAGTACGCAGGCATGTAAGTAACCAAGGGAGAATCATCAAAAAATCCATCAAAAGCTAACAACTTTTACATGAAACATAAAGACCCACAAAAAGGCTTTGAATTTTGCAATTTTACGATTAAATACTCAGACCATCAAACCACATTTTCTCTAGCAACAACCCACATCGTTCAAGACCATATACACTGAAAATGTCTGAGAAATTAGTTGATAAAATCAGAAGAATAAAGAACCCATACCTTTGTTTTGGATTCCGAAGGTAGGAAACGAAACGAGAAATCGTTCAAGACTGATTTTGAAGGATCAAAACGATGCGGGGCGAGAGAAAGACGACGAGACGAGACGAGACACTCACTACTAGACTGAGTTCAACAAAGAAACTCAAAAGACTTCAATTTTAATTAGTTTACACGTTAGTGGGCTTTAAAGGCCCATTATTACTGAGAAAAATATATATAAAAATTCGTACTTTAGTTTAAAATATTTTTTATCAATAATCATTCCAGCTTTTGAGTAGTATAAACCTATATATATACTAAACTTATTTTACTCAGTGATATATAACATATATATTTTTTAAGATAATATTTCTTTATTATATCTATTTGCGATTTTAGGTGGAATTTTATTCAATTTTTTTATCAATAAGAATCATTGAATATGAATATATAATTTGAAGATTAAAAGATAAATCTATATAAATACCGTACTTACTTTACTAATCTATATATAACATACAGTGCCGGTCCAGTATTATTGGGTACCCTACGCACAATCCGACTTAGAGGCCTTAGAGTAACACAAATATTTATTTTTTACCTTAGAAAAAAAAGCTATAGGCCTTTTCTTAGTTGATTTACACTAAAAAGTCTAATTTTTTGACTCAAATTCATACTAAAATCTAATTTTTGGGATAAAATTTATATTTTTCTTACCAAATTAGGCTTTTTCTACACATATACATCAACAAAACTTCAAAGAAAAAAAAAATTTTGGGACCCGAATCCACCGCTTGGGTGACTTCCCCTCTCGACCGGCACTGATAACATATATTGTCTAGTGTCGCAATAATATTATCGACAATCTTCTGACCTTTTATCTATAAAAGAGTTCATTCCATATTCATATCTCATGAAAACATAATTTTAAAAGTTCTAACGTCAATATATCGTTGATCTAATTATGGAAACCATTTAAACATATCGATATCCTACATTAAATGCGAATATACAAAGTTTTATGAACAGTTTTAATGTTATGACGCTACAATGAGATTGTCCAAATGCATCATCTGCCATTATAAAATTTTCGACTAAATCAAGAATACTTAAATGATGAAATGTTTAAACCCCACAATGAATATTTATTCATTAATCCAAGTTACACATTTTTCTAAAATCTCATATGTTATTTGCAGATGATAATTTGTGATGCAACCCCAACTTCGTCTTCTTAACAAAAACATAGTGTACTTTAAATATGTTATTTTTGCCAATGTTTTGGGTTAAAAGCATTTGATAATATATATATATATATATATATATATATTTCTTATATATGTTTTATATCATGTTATAAAATTGTAGCTCCAGTTGATAATATATCTTATGAGATATGCTACACAAATCACATGCCACTTTTTGTAACGGCTTACATAACATTTTTTCTATATTTCCTGATCAGTGATTTTGTTTTTTAGATAGATTATTTTTTCAAAAAAAATTTTCATAGTTTTTTCAAAAAATAATGTGTCCCTTACAATGTCTTTGTTTTAGATCAAAACTTTTAAGTTAAGTTAAATTAAGTAATTAATCTTTTCTTTTTTATAAGTAAAATTTAATAATAAATCTTTATGGTATATGTTTCTTAAAAACTAATGTTTTACTTTAATTTTATTTTCATGTTTAGATTTTTATAAATACAATTACATAACTTATTTGCTTACATTCTAAAACTCATTAACCCATTCTAAATTTGGAATATAATCATTTTTTGTTATAATTTTAATAATAACATTACTACTAAAACAAATTTATAGTATTATTTTACAATTTTAAAATTTTTATTTATTTTACTTAGTTAATTTTTAGATAGTTATTATTGTATTATTTACTAAAAATATATTATTGTTTATACTATTTTAAAATTTTAATTAATTTTAGTTAATTCATTATTTATTTATTTATTATTATTAATTATAAGTAATAAATATGCAATGAATGAATATTAAAAATAGTATTTTTATGTAAAAAAATTAAAAATTGATTAGGTGGATGCTGATGTAGAGAAAGGAGAAGTGAGCAAAGTTAACTTTAGATTCTTATTTATTTTGTAATTAGCTCAATTAATTTTGTGGGAACTTTTTTTTTTTTTTGGGTAATGGTTTAACATATGATGGAATAATAGTATAATAAATTGTATTAATTCTTTGAATAATTAACCTAATCAAACATATGAACAAATTACAAATTTTAGCATCCATTATATTAACCTATGTGAAAAATTTACAGCTTATATTACATGTATCATGCATGTATGTCACGTTTATGTATGCAAATTAAACTCGTCTATCATCCACTAACTATAGACCCGTCTTCCGTAAATGTGAAGTTGACCATAGTCCAGAAATGTTGTTCGCCATCTACGAACTTTCGTGTATGCAGTATGCTGCATGAACTCGTACATATATTGATACAAATACAATGATACTATACATATATAAGATCTAGAAAAGCGGGGTACACCAAAATAACCTATATAGCAAAATTCTTCTAAATCTAATAAACACTACAACAAATATTCACATTAATAGCACATGACGATAGCTCATTTTCCACAACTGCTATGATAGAGTAATTATTTTTTCGATTGTTCTATAATAACACTAAAACAATGCTAAGAAACCAAATCACATATTCCGCCAACATTTGCTCGAAAATATTGAGTTAAGCGCCATAACTTAGAAAATATTAACTTAAGCGCCACAATTTTTCCTTTCTTTTACATTGGTTTGGAGACAAAAATGAAAAAAAGAAAAATTTCGACCAAAAGAAAAACAGTTCTTGAGGAAACCATCTTCTTCTCCCTCCATCCTCCTCGCAGATCTACTCCGCCGTTGTTGCTGAACCATCTCTCCCACCCTCTTCCATCTTAGCCACCTCATCCATCTCCAATTCCTACGACCCAGCTCACCCAAACCCTAAATCGAAATTTTGGTTGATTTAGGGTTTATGCCTCATCTTCCCCGTCTCTCTCTCACCTCATTGGCTCTCTCAGTGAGGAGCCCGATTCCAGTTTAGGGTTTATGCCTCATCTTCCTCGTTTCTCCCTTTCTCTCTTCGTAGCCAGCCACCACCATGGATTCTCGAGCTATACTCGATTCCGCTTTGTTTCAACTCACTCCTACTCGCACGAGGTCTATCTCTCTCACTTCTGATTCAATTTACTTTGTTTGATCTTCTTTTTGTGGTTGAATTGTGTTTTGAATTTTGTGTTTGATTGTGTTTTTTAAGAGTCGATCTGGGCTCTTCTGTGAGAGTAAGAAGCATAAGCTAGCTTCTAGAATTTCAAACCTTTCGTCTCTCATCTCCAATTTGCTAGAGATCAGATCTCTAAAGGAGGTTACTCCATCTCTCTTCATCCTCCTTCTTTTCACTCTCCTTGGTTCACCAAATCCACTTTTGATCGGTAATTTTAATTCCCTGAATCCCGATTCTTCGATTTTTTTGTTGACAATTTCTAATTTCAGATTCTCATTATGTCAATTTTGTTTGCATTATTGGTGTGTATGTGAGTGGAAGAAGATCTTGATAAGACAATTTTGAACTTGTTGCTGATTATGTTTCTTTAATTTTGTAGATTTGTAAACACGCCTGCGATAATCGAGAGATTTGCGAATCTGGAGAAAGAGATCTTGTAGATTGAGCATTCTATTCAAGCTAATGAAAACGCCAATGCTGCTGCTGATGCTGAGCAATTACAAACACAAGATGGTGAAGCTAATTCTGGAGTAAGTAGTAATCTAAGGAAGTCGAACGAGTTATTCAAGGTAAACTTGTGGTTTTGAGTTGGACTGTGTTATTTAGTTACTGGTTTTGTTTGGTAAATTGAGTGTTTAATTTTGTTCTCAATGTATTACTATAGAAGGTATTTGAGAATGGCAATGAGGTTACAGGAGAGGAAACCTCAAAGTAACGTTTCTAACTATGGAACTTAATACAATTTGTTTTGGCGCATTCTGCCATTGATGGATAAGTTTTGGTTGACTAATCGTGTTTTTTTGTTCGTCTCATTTACCATAATTCAGCTTCAACGTCTTCTTGAAACACATAGGACATTGCTACTGTAGGATTTCGATAAGTTTTGGTGGTTGCAGTGAAAGCCGTGCAGTAGATACAGAGTCACTATGTGTTCTAGCCGGAAAGGTGGTCTGGTCTGTTTGCATTGATGTTCACATTTTTGACAATGGAATTGGCTGCATTTCTTCTTCATGTTCAGGTTCTTGTTGTAACAATGATCTTTTATGTGTATTTTGTTGCTCACTCTCTAATATGAACTTGGTTTTTTTCAAAAATCACACATTAGAATATTTCATTATATTTATATGACTCTCTTGTCTTTTAACTCTCTGTATCTTTGATGAATTAGAGCTATGGTGCAAGGCAGTGCAAGTGTGGATCAGAGGACCTTGCTCTGTCCATGACATCAACTCTTACTCTCTCTCTCTCTCGGAACAAATTGTAAATGGTAACATTTTTTTCCTTCTTCTTATCTGAGTCATTGCTTGACCTACTTAGTAGGAGTTGCTCATGCTTCATTTGAGTACATCAAGTTCATAATGTGAGTTGGAATATCTTATTGGAAGTTTTGGTAGTCTTGTGAAGGTTTGGAATATATCTTATTGCTCTGCTTGTTTTATCCGTTTCATTATGTTTTTGTGTTTATGTCTTGGTATAGGTTCCCACATTGCCTATATCTGTTAGTTGTCTATTTGAACATGTTGTAACGTTGAATAATAAGGTTTGTAGGTTTCCGCTCATGTATAGGTAACACTTACAATTTATGGTTTATTTATCTCTATGTGATTGCTATGTGCTTATAGGGTTAATGGCATATTGTGGCTTCTCACGATTCTTTTGTTTCATATGAGCAGATATATATGGAGAGGATAACTAACATGTCTTTTTCATACATTCAAAGTGAACTAGTAGCTGTTCAATGGACTATTTCAAGAAACGCTAAGTGAGCAGCTAAAAGAGAGTCTTTGCTACAACAAGTAAGAAAGGCTGGGTTACATGTACATGTCATGTTAGTTTTATTGTTAGTTTTATTTTGTTTAAGACTTGGTGACACTTTGTTATGTAAGACTTATTTTGGTTAATGTAATTTATGTTATGTATGTTGATTATTTTATGAAATGTAAAAATTTAAATATATTTAAATAAATTTTGAAAAAAAAAATTCTAATAATAAATAAAACAGCATGAATTTTGTGATCCAATAAAATATATTATAGCATTCGATTAGTGCTATGATATAATTACAGTAAAAACTCCTAACATAGCGTGTAAAATGACTTATAACATTATCTTTAAAAATTTAAAAAACGGGATAACATAACATTTCTAAACTGCTATGGTATAATACTATACCATAGCATACGAATTATGTGGTATCATATGTGAGGTACCTACAATAACAGTGGCCTAACATAGCGTTTGTAAAAGAGCTATGAATTACATATTATAGCGTTTCTCTCGTACTAACAATGTACATATTTGTTGTAGTGAAATATGATTGCTACGCAGATTCATACGTCCAACTGCATTGAGATTGACATAAGAAGTACTCCAACATTAAAGAAAAAAAAACCTCCACGTCCAAATTAACATAAATAACAGTTTTGGAAGTATATAATATAGTCCTTAATTTTAGTAAATAATATTTATAGTTTTAACGTTTCAGGTTAAAAAAACAAAAAAAATATTTTCCATTGTCCACAAGTACAGATATTTTTCCCCAAAATTCTATTGTTGCTTAAATCCTGCATGATTGAGATGGTATAGTACGTATATTATGATATATAGTACTGAGTTAAAACGTTAATTAATTACAGTTCAGAGCAAAATATTTGATATATATAAAAACAAATTATTCTATCTTTTTAGATGTAATTAACGAAATAATAGTTAAAGTGTTAAACAATGAAAACGAGAGGTTGCAGAATTCTCATACCTTCGAACTACTTTGACAGCTTTGATGATAATATAACTGAAACCTCAAATATATCAAACCAAATCAGAGATCGTTTTACCAAACTATAATTAACCTTCTAAGTTGAAAAATAGAGAGAAAGAGAGAGAGAAGGGGTGACAGAGAGAGAGTAAGCACACATAGCTTCAAGCATGAAACCCTGATTACAAAAAGCATGCAAGAAACCACCATGTGTGCTCACTCTCTTCTGTCACCACCTCTTACCTTTCATAGCTCTCCGCATGTGAACAGGCTCGAATACCTTTGCTAGTCGATCCTCAACAAACGATTTCAAACAATATTATATCTACTTTTCGATGCATATATATATATATATTTATTTATATATCAGTGTTATTAGGTAAGAACAAGACTATAGACCTTACATCTTTCTATCTTTGGATGTGGGAAGAAACTGAGACCTGTCGGGGCTTTTTATAGCCAAATGGGAGAGAATTGGGATTTAAAAAAAAAGTGATAAAGAGATAAACCCAAATCTCTCTCATGTATTATTGATAAAGATTGTTCCATATTCTAACCACGTGAAATGCAACTATATACTGTATATCAAAATGCTCATTTATTACCACTTGATTTTTCGTAGGCGCCGTTTGTTTTTGCCAATAATAATAGTTTTTGTCAAACATAAAATTAATACTATATGCTAATTAAGGTTCACGAAATAAATCGTCTATTTATTTACGTTGCACGTTTGTATATATAGTTAGAGATGTATACCATATTACTTTTAATATATATATTTCTACCTTATATATAATCATAAGATCAAAAATAGGATCTTTGTGGCAAGTTACTTACGGTTAGACCGAAATGAACAGATATTAATGTGAACAAAACGTTAAACGTATCAACTGATTTACGCACATTTATAACTTATTGGTCCAAACACTTTGGAATAACGAATGGATGATGTTTGTCAAACACACATTGGATGAAGTTTAATTCTCATATTAAAACATATAGAAATAGATTAATTTAACAATTATGGAAGAAAGCATATGACTTCTTTCTAATATTGTGGAATATAAAAGTGGACTGACCAATTACATATCAACAGAGCCTCATCATGAAAAAAAAGTACAGCCACACCCAAATATTCAATACGGCGCTAAAGCTTAAAGCATGCATGCTTTTCCGAAAGAAATTATTAAAACTGTATGAGATATGCTCTCTTTAGATGTATGATTTCTTCCATCAAATTCGTCTTTTACACCATCACAAATTATAATGTTATATAATCAAAAAGAATCTTTCCACCAAAAGATAGTATTCTCTAGTATAATCTTTGTATAAACCATCCGAATTTAGAATTAGTAGGATACAAAATGACAAATAAAACTATAAGAATTTTCCGTTTGGAACAAGCTACATCATTATTACTTAATTTCAAAAGTTTCCATTATCTATTTATTTAACCCTAAGAGAGTTTCCATTATCTATTTATTTAACCCTAAGAGAGCAAAGAAAAAAAAAAGTTAAAACCACGGTGATGAGATCTGCCGAACAGCCGAAGTGTCGAGATTGCGAAAATGTAAATGATGACACCTGGTGAGCATTGCGGCATTGGTGCGTACAAATCAGAGTAGAATAAAATTAGTCCTTTTATGTCAGAGTAAGGATATATACCACAAAATTTAAACAATGAAAATCTTAGCTAGCTAATAATTCCGAATATGGAAACGCGCTTACGTTTGTCCTTCGTTGATAACTTTCCTTTTTAGGCAAACACACATGAATAGCACCATAGGCACAAATTACTAACTTTATTATTTGGTTTTGTTTTCTTTTTTGTTATTCTTCTTCTTTTCAATGCAATTTACTACTGTTTCACTAACCGACTAATTAAACTTGCGATCTTCATTGCACTAATTACGGGGTACAATTAGCTCTTGATAATTCCCCAAACAGTACGTAATTACGTTCTGATGGAAGAAATTTGCGTTCATATATATTGGTAACTCTATTTGTGAAACATTTATGTATGTTTTTGACCGGTTGAACAAAAACTGACTCTGCATTGCGGCAATACTATTGCCGTTTATGAGTTTATTAATGCGTAAGAGTTTTACATCGCTAATTACGACTTTTACTAATAAATGAAACTACAAAACAAAACTTACAGACGGAATTTTTAAAATTATAGAAAATTTGTAAATATAATGGTTTTTGTTGTTAGTAAGTAAATTTAAAAAACTTATCGTCTGTTGTATATAATATGATCTCCAAAAATTGACGGTATACTATAGTTTCGAACGATAAGGCTGGAATCAAATGTTGAGGGGCATAGTCACTTTGACTTCTAATTTGGATCCATTATGGATTCGTTTTTGCTTGAGGTTGAAGCCTCAACAATAAAAGGAACAATTTTAAGCAAAAGTTAAAAGAGAGTTAACGAAATGCATTTAGACCTAATATATTAATAGAACTAAGGTAATTGTATTTACTTCGGGGGAGGTATTGGTTTATGATTTAGAAAGAATTTTAATGACTTTGTGTTTTTAAAAATCTTGCTGACAATTTGAAAACTATACTATATTTGAAAAGAAATTTGAAAATTACACTTAATCTTATAGTTATTTGAAAACTACACATTTTGGAATGAAAATGGACAGAAATACCCTTATTACTAAATAATTTTAACAATTAAATAAAAACAATAAAAACTTAACTTATATTTAAAAATAAATCAACTTTAAAAATAAATTACTTTTTAAAATTGTTAAATTCGGAATTAATTATTTAATAATTTAAAATTATAACGAAAATTATTTATTGTATTTTAAATAATGATTACATGAATAAATTTTTTATCTTAAAATTTTGGTTAAAGAAAAAGAATTTAAATATTTTTGTTGATATTATTTAGATTTAATTTTCTTTAAAAATAAATAATTCAAGATTATACAATTTATAATATATATATATATATATAAATGTTTTAGACTTATTTTAATCAAGGTTGATTTCTTTATAATGTCGATTTTTTGAACAATCGTTTTGTTTTTTTACTTCTGTTGACTTAATTATCTGTGTCATCGACTTATATTAGAACAGTTGACTTATGTTATGGCTAGTGGATTTATAACATAGTCGATTTTTTTAACTGTTGACTTATTTTTTTGTTCATCGATTTATATTTGTTTTCTGTTGATTTGTTTATTTATTGTTGACTTATTATATTCTACATTGATTTATTAATAAGGAAGATATTTTGAATGGTTGACTTAAGTTTAATTTTTGTCGACTTATTTATTTTTCCATCGATTTATTATAAAATTGTCGACTTTTTTTTTTGTTTGATTGTTTTTTTACAAAGTCGACTTTTGATGATGTTGACTTATTTGTTTTGTTTGTTGATTTATATTTTTTCCCGTTGATTTGTTTGGTCTTAGTAGACTTATTTTATTTTAAGTTGACTTATTAATATGATTGACTTTTTTAACTGTCGACTTATATTTTATTCCTGCTGATTTATGTTTTTTTCTTTGTTGACTTATATTAAAAAGTCGATTTATTTTTTTATTAATTGATTTGTTACATAGTCGATTTTTTTGAACTGTTGATTTATTTTCTAAAATCTCACAATTTATTATTATTTTATTAAAGTTAACAATTTTCAAAATAAATTAAAATATATAATTATTTTTCAAAACTTTTTTATTAAATGAAAAATAATATTATCTATTGATTAATTTTCTTTAATTTTCTTTTTTAATTTTCTTTATTGATTAATTTTTTCCATAATAAATTATTTCATCATTATCAAAAAAAAATTAATTAATTTTTTAAACTACTTCATCATCATTATCAAAAAAAAATTTTAATATCTNGTGAATAACATAAAACTTTTCATGACTTTATAAGACTTTTAATCCAATAACACTAGATTTATCAAGATTTNGTTTTAAAAATTTTAATTTATTTTCCATATAAACTACTTCATGATCATTATCAAAAAAACTTTTTTAATTTTTTTTATTGATTAATATTTTCCATAATAAACTACATTCATCATTATCAAAAAAATTTCAATATCTAAAATATAAACAGTTATTTTTAAAAATAATTTTCTAACAATGATGAGTTTAATTATTTTATGTTTAATTTTTAATGTTTAATTAATTATTAATTAAGGGTATATGTTATTTATTTTATCTTAATTTAATTTTTTAGTTATTGATTAATATTATATATAATAAATTAATTCATAATTTTTAAAAAACAATACAGAAAATTCCGAATATCTAGTTTACATATTAGTTTTAAAAATAAAATTTTCAAATAAATTAATTTAATTATATTGTATTTAGTTTAATTTAATTTGTAACCAAGGACAAAATAGTCATTTAGTTCAGCCCATAAGGGTACATTTCAAAGACTTAAAAGATTTAGTATAGAGTTCAAATTACCTATTAAGATTGAGGTATGTATTCTAATTTTTTCCTTTTAAAATCATAGAAAATTAGAAAGTAAAAATGAAGGATTCTATAATAGATTGTTTAGGAAGTTATTTTAAATCTTGCTGATTTGTGTTTCCTAATCTTGTAAAATCTTTCAAAATCTTTCTATTTGATGAAAGAGTTTTCATGACTTTTGTTATGAAGGAAATGATATAAAATCCTAAACAAATAACACAAAATTTGAATTCATTAACAATCCAAGATTCTTTTGTTTTAAGTGAATAACATAAAACTTTTCATGACTTTATAAGACTTTTAATCCAATAACACTAGATTTATCAAGATTTTAGATAACTTTTTACAAATCCACAACCAATAATACCAAATTTTTAAAGATTTTTAAAAAGTATTGATTGAATAACAACATATTTTACATAACTTTTAAAGTCATTAAAATTCTTTCTGAATCCTAAACCAATTCATGTATCGATATTTTGGTTCGGTGTTGGTTTTAGAGATCCAGAAGGCATGTTCGTGGGACAAATGACAGTACTAATATAATTAAAGCTTCTTTATCGTTGTTATGAACATACAAAATGTGGGATGATACAGATGTATATTTAGCAGTTTTTGATCAAATCAAAAAGAATATATGAGTGAGTGACCACAAACAAAACAATACTACTATTAAGATTCTCCTCCAATACTCGAAACTCTTTGTTTTTTTTTACCTCCACTTTCGGCGTGGAGAATCACGTGGGGAGCCCCTGAGGAGACACGTGGTCGAAAGGAATATGCCGACCAACCCCACACATCGTAAGTGGAACTGGAACATATCAGAAATTCAGAACCACGCTGGTCAGTTCAGTGGATCTCCTCCATCATTTATTTAAAATCCTTTTCTTCTCATATATTTATTACTTAAATCGATTGATTCGGTTGAAATTTTAATTCTCGGTATATAGCAGCATATCCGTATTCCCCGGTTAGTCGTAGACCGGAATGTCAAGGTGCCTGTGTGGGCTTGGGCTCAGTTTACTAAGGCCTAAGAGAACTAAAAGAGGTCCCATTAGCTATGATAATTATTTCGTTTTTTCCTACATTAATTTATCAACTTACTTTCTGATACTTAAGTTTTAGAAAGTTATCATCTACTTTTGTTATTTTTTCTTCATGTGGGGAAAATGATAGCTCGTGGAAAATTAAGACAGTGATTAAAGTGGTATAATATATATGGTCCTAAAATGTTTTGCTGGTAGTCACGTTCACAGGAAAAAACACAAATATATCACGCCAATTAATTTTGGATTCGTGAACATTATTATCACACACAAACACAACTTGCCATTGACCGGCTAATGCAAGCACATCAACAGTCAACGGTGTCAATTACTAAAACCAATATACTTACTTTTATGCTTAATCTTGTTCTTGTCTCAAACTTACAACTTATGTGTTAAAAAATAACGTCACAAGTCTTAACTTTATTTTTTCTGTTAAAAAAAAGGAAAAAATCTTATCAGATTCTTTCTTTATTTTTTTATCGCTTTTTCCTTGTTTTCCATTAGCTTTATTTCTTTATTTAATTTCTTAAATTACAGAAAAAAAGAAAGAAATAATACTATAACGTGGAATGACAAATTGAGACCAGCTCAAAAGACACGGCCTTACACACTAGCGTTACTATTATTCTCCATCTTCTTTCTCTCCTTCCAATTATTATTATTTCTCTCCTCCTCTGAGCTGTGTTTTATTTTCTTTGTCTTTAAAAAAAGAAAAAGATTCTTGTCGATCGAAGTCGCCGGCGTGTATATGGAAGACTTCGGGCGTCAAAGACCGTATGGAGACGGAGGGATGCAGATCCAGCCTTACAACGGTGGTAACCAAGCCGGAGACTTCAGGAGCTATAGCGCTTCGTACGGGACGAGAGAGAACAGTATATACGATCTGAACAAGAAGGAGAAATCGATACCTAGATCGAAGTCTTGGGGGATAACGGACCCGGAGCTCCAAAGGAAGAAAAGGGTCGCCAGCTATAAGATGTATGGTGTTGAAGGCAAAGTCAAAGGCTCTTTTACTAAAAGTTTCAGATGGCTTAAGCGGAGGTACACCCAGGTCGTTTATGGTTGGTGGTGATCGGTGATCCCATTTTTTTTTTCCTCTTTTTATAATAACTTTTATTTTACTTGTTGAGCTTTTTTTTTTTTTTTGATTTTTGATTTTCTCAAGTAAGTATGATTGTGTTCTGTCTCTCTTTATGTATCTCTGTGTGTTGTAATCTTGAATGTAAACTGTGATGGTTGCATCGCCATAAATTATATATGAATCATTAGTTTTACAAAGTAAAGAACTATGGTTTAATCTTTTGCACCCTGAAGTTGGGTTTGATGGAGAATAATATTCTTTGTAGAAATTTGATGCCCTTTTGCTAATATTATTAGTTGTTCAAAGTAGATTGTGAAAATGTCTGTTTTTGATGACATTTGATTATGAACTATTCTTGTTTTGTCATATATAAAAATTTGGGTTTACCATGATTTTGATATGGTTTGGTTTTTGAGTGTTTGACTAATTACATCTAGTGATGAATCAATATCTCACTCCCTAGTTTTTAGTTATGTTCAAATCATTTTGGTGATCATCCATTTCCCCATCAAAAACTCTGTTTTTTATATATTCACCAGTGTCAAATTTATTTGGCCTCTTTAGGTACCATATATTAGAGGTTACCAACTGAACATCTTTCAAAGATCTCAGATCTTAGAAAGCAAGTTTCTGTTGGTAAAATGATTTACTTGTTGTGGTTAATAGATCTCGACTGAAAAAAGTTGGCTTTTGAAAAGCTGCTAACAGCTCGTTTTAATTGGGGACCATATATCTATTTGTGGGTGTCATCCTTATTAGCTTTACTTAGTCATTTTTTTTTTTTAATCTAAGTCTGCACTCTGAAGACTGTATATGTTTATTTTTGTTATGAGACGACTCATCTACTTGTTAACTAAGATTGAAGTCAATGTTTCATTAGTTCTTTGGACATCAGAAACTTTCGGTAGAAGAAAACTCATACTGTTCTTCCATATGTCAACTAAGATTAAAGTCAATGTTTCATAAGCTCTATGGACATCAGAATTTAAAGGCAGAGGAAGACATCATACTATTCTTCAAATTTGTATCCTTCCCATGGCATCTAAGCCACTTAAACATTATTTTCCCCAATTCGAGTTCTCCCATCAACTGTAGTAGCACCATATGCTAAAAATTGTCCCTTTTTACTGCATTTACTCCGCCGAAACTGAGGTTTTATGATGCATACATACAAGTATTTTTGTTTTTTTTTTTTTTGTTTGAGAAAGGAATGCTTAGAGTATATACCCATCTGATCACAACATATTTCGAATATTACTCTCTTGTTAAAGTCATTTCAATATCAAAAAAAAAAAAAGGATTAGATAACCAAAAAAATAATCAACAACATGTTTCGGTTTATTTTGAGGGCTGAGGGCTGCTGCAAGTACGTTGGGTTGGTGGATAAATTGACATAAGCATGCTTAGCAACGTGTTGACGCCGAACTTTGTTTAAATTGCGTTATCTAATCGAATTGAAAATATATTCAAATACCTCTTTGGCTTTGAAAAATACACTATGTTCCAATACACATTATGTGTGAGACTGTGTGAGGTCTAGTAATAAAATTACCATTGGTATTTAATTATTGTACGTTTTAGTATTTTGCAAAAAAAAAAACAAAATTACTGAATAATACGAAACCTCAATTTGAAGGCAAGAAACTAAAAACAAAAGTCAATAAAAGCATTGAAGATCAAATTATTATTTTTTGTTACCCATTAATAAAATAGCTATAATTAAAAAAAACAAAAAAAGAAGAAAATTACAATATTGCCGATGTTAATCATAACGTAAGACATCGGCAAAACCAATTCCTTCGAAGAAATAAAGAAGAAGCCTCCCTTGGGTTGGTTCGTTTTCTCTCGCCGGCGATTTAAAGAGATGTGGGAGTCGATTTGCCTTACGCTCGCGGCCACCGCCGGTAACAATATTGGAAAGGTTCTCCAGAAGAAAGGCACTATCATCCTCCCTCCTCTCTCCCTCAAGCTCAAGGTCTCTCCCCCTCTCTCTCTCTCTCTCATAATCTAATCTTCGTAACTCTTATGTTTTGAATTGCATGTTGCTGCTATTTTGAGTCCTGAATTTTCAATTTGATCGGACCAATCTCTATAAAATCTCAACCTAACTTTCGCGAAATTTATTATCTGGGAAATTTGAATTCGATTTCGTGGTAGATACAAAACTCATTAGACGATTTTTGAATGTTGTTGTTTAGAGTATACGAGAATTGGATCGGAGTCAAACTATTCTGAATCAAAACCAATTGCGGAGGCTCGATTTTGATTTCGTTCCTTTGTGTTGAATTAGAGGAGAGGTGGTTGGACAAACGTGTTGTAGAAAGGCTTACATTGTATATCAATAATTTGTTTTACAGGTAATAAGAGCATATGCTGTTAACAAACCATGGGCACTAGGTTTTCTTATGGACATTGTTGGGGCTTTGTTGATGCTCAGAGCACTCTCGCTTGCCCCTGTAAGTAAAGGAGTTTTCCCGTAAAACTTTTTGTTTATTCTGATGCCAGAGATTGTGTTGCCTAATAGCCTTCTCTTGCTTTCAGGTGTCTGTTGTTCAACCTGTCTCGGGATGTGGACTTGCCATTCTTTCTGTCTTTTCTCATTTTTATTTGAAGGAAGTCATGAATGTTTTTGACTGGATTGGGATTACCGTTGCTGGCATTGGCACCATAGGTAACATCTTTCATTGTTGATTTCTTTTACTGTTTCTCACTATCAACATTGTAGATAGAATTACCTGTTTTAATAAATTTAGGATTTGTACGTTCGCTGTAGGAGTTGGTGCTGGTGGCGAGGAGCAAGAAGCATCGCTGATATCTGTTTTCCAGTTGCTCTGGCTAGCGTTGGTTGTTGCCATCTTGTTTGTAGGTACCTTTCATCCATGGTATTTTATAATAACTCTATTTTGGCATCATCTCCTTTTTATTTTGTGTTAGCTGATGGCTTCTTCCTGACGTATATATATCATTATAAACTTGACCATTGGAACCATTGTGTTTATATATATTTTTTTTTCATATTTATCAGATAATATATTAATAGGTATGGTAATTGCAATGTTTCTGATAACTTTTGTGTTGGATTTTGGGTATAAGGTACTACTAAATGCGTGGCTTCATATCTTCAAACGCCAGCGCAGGGAGCAGGAGCTGGTATTTTATTCTCTTTAACCTTTTCAATTGCTTAGATTTTTGAGCTATAAGAGCTTGTATCACCTTTAATGTTGTTGTCTTTTCATTTTTCCTACCAAATGCACTTATCCTAATTCTGGTTTGCAGGGGGAGTATGAAGTTGTGGAAGAAATTATATATGGCCTGGAATCTGGGATTTTATTCGGGTACCTTCTACTACCCTTTAACTGTGTGACGAGCCTGGGATACTCATCATCATCTCCTTTATATCAATTACAATGTGCTTTTGAGTTTTGAGACATATAAGGACCAATGTGCGGATTTTCCTGCAGGAACTTTTTCAAATAGACTAGAACTATATATGAACTGTATTTATAGCTGTTGCATAGCTTACAACAGTTTATCACTCATATGATCACAGGATGGCCTCTGTAGTATCAAAGATGGGTTTTGTATTCGTGGAGCAGGGGTTTTCTGCAATGTTCATTCCTATGTGCATTTCAATTAGTATATGCTGTAGTGGAACAGGATTTTTCTATCAGGTACTTTACCCATGCTAGTCCATTTCTGCTTTCGTGTATAACATAAAGGACTCTCTATCTGTAGTCCTTTGTAGGTTGATATTCAGGTTCATCATGATTCTAGTCTTCTTTTTGTTTGTACTTTATCAGACTCGGGGACTAAAACATGGAAGAGCAATTGTTGTATCCACTTGCGCTGCTGTGGCGTCAATTGTAACAGGTGTGGTTGCAGGAATGTTCGCTCTGGGTGAGAAATTACCCACTTCACCATCGGGACGGCTTCTACTTCTCTTAGGATGGTAAGTTCTACTCACCATTGTCTTTAGTTAATATGCTAGGTGAGACACATTCTATCAGAGTGATTAGAGATGAAACATCGTGTGTACGCACAAAATAATTGCAAAAGATCCCAGTTGAAACACATTCGATTGGTCATTAGAGATGAACATGTGTACACACAAAAAAATTGCAAAAGATCTCTCCAAAAAGATTTTCCCTTACATATATAACATTATGTGCATGAACATAGTACCGGTTTCAGAACTATAATTTTTAGTGATGGGAGACTCTTGAAACTTTTTGCAGGTTACTTATCATGCTAGGTGTTGTATTACTCGTGACTTCATCACGGCTTATCAGACATCTTCCACGGTCATTCAGGCGTTCCAGTTCGAGACAAACGAGTTTAGAAAGAGGTTTCAACATAAGGCGGACAGCTTCTCACGTATCAAAGGATACGAACCCAAGTGCGGTTATCCAAACAGCAACATTACACCATCTCTTATCATCTCCATCAAAAGACAAAGACTAAAAGGGATTCAGAAACACCTAAAAAGTATTTGCTGGGTGGCGTGCATGTTACACAAGTTATTTCCCGAATATATGACTAAATATGTCAGATTTTCATATTTCGGGGTTTCATCTCATTGATATTCCAGTTGTTGGAACAGATTAATAGTCAAAGAGTTTGAGATCAATTTATAACGTCACTTGGTATCTGAAATGTGAAATATGAGTTTCCCTTTGTGCAAACTGTGAATCTGGGATAAACGAACCAACTTGGTTCATGTTATTATTGTTATTTTTTTTCTCCATTTTGCTTAAATGGCAGACATTTGAATGATCTCGTCAATTTTGGTGCCGGTTAAGCCACTTGAATCAATCTGAAAATACCATAGAAGACACATCATCTATTACGAACACACCTCACAATCTTACATTAAAGACTCTGATGTCGATCAATCGTTCTCGTCCAATTAAGAGCTGAGTGGAAATTTTGCTCAAATTTTAATTCGGTATATATTTGGATTTTTTTGATTAGTTTTTTAGTTTGTTCGTTTGGTATATAAATAATGGGCTTGTTCGCTTGGTTGACGCTGGCGGCTGCGGCAGCGACAATAGCTGCGTTTATGTTTTTAACCGCTGAATTGAAACAACGTTTAAAAATATTAAACGCAGGTCGCAGCGTTTACCGCAGCGTCATGACGCAGGTACCTGCGGCAAGCAAACGAACAACCATACCTGCGTCTGCCGCAACCGCAGGTACCTGCGGCAGCCAAACGAACAAGCCCAATATCTTGAGAAAAAAAAAACTCAAAGATATGGGATGTGCAAGGTACAGGAAGTGAAAAAGACCGGTTAACCAAATTGTAGGGGAGAAGATGGGAAGAAAGTGAGATACATAATGCAAGAGAGATACAAACATCAACTACAATTAGGTTGGGGCTTAACCTATATTGGTACCAAATCAGGACATGCATCAAAACTGAGGGAGACAAGTATGTTTGACAATGAAGTGACACATTCACAATTTACTATCTTAGTATTTTACCATCTCCTTTGTTTTAAATGTCTTATTTTTTTTTCTTTGTCCTTCAAGGGTCCCAATCCCCACACCCCAATTCAGCTTTTCTTGGTCCCCTTAAACGCAAGTGTGACTTGTAAACGCTAAAGTTTCAAGATGTTCATAATTAGAAGTATTAAATCATTTTAGCAAAACACAGAAGATGCAACGAAATTAGAAGTAGACCTTCGAACCCATGTGTGGCGACAGTGCGAGATTCAAACATAAATTTAATTGAGGTTGGACTACACATAGCATTATGTGAGGACAACTACAAAATATTATTTGATAGGCTATAAACCAATATTTAGAGAAAAGTCAAACACTATGCATTTTAATGCAGAAATAATTTTTATACAGAGTTACAAGAAAAAGACATAATTTTGAGATAAACAGCCGTTTAATATTATTGCAAATTGGTGGTAGAAGTGATATCTTCTTGCGGATTTCGTTGTACTCATTAGCTATTTTTAAATAGTGGTAATCAAACTTTGACCGAATCTATGGTAAACACTAAAACCTCAAATCACCATAATAAAAAACACGTTCAAGAATCATCTTTTATTACCATGAAGGTCATCATCAACACCTTTAAACTAGTCAATGACCTAATCAAGATGATCCAACGTAGAAAGTGAGAGAGAGAGAGAAGAACTGACGCAACAACAAAATAAATAAATAAGAGGAAGATATATCCAATCAAATCCCCACCACAAAAGGCACTTGGCAAAAAAGAAGAAACCCATCCATGTCCAACTTGGTTGCACACATCATTCACATTTTGTGCTTTTCTATTGAAGCCATCGAATGAAACAAACCTAAGGGACCACACTCCTATCTTAATGGACATTCACTATGACACGACACTTGTGGGACTTTTCTGCATCACCCACAATCAAAAAGATTCCTCCTTTCTTTCTTTGGGGGTTACCAAAATTTTTTTAACATAACAACCAAAATGTTTTTTTTTTGGTTCTTTACCCAAAATACCAAACTTAAACTAACATAATCAGCAACATTTTCATATTGGGGACCCAATGTGCTGTTTCATATTGCAACAAGATTTGAGTTTTTCTTATACACATTGTGGATTCTGCAAATAAATTAGAGACTAAACTTGAAATGAAAGTAGCATATGCTAACAATAATAGTGCTTTTATTGCTGCTTGTTCTCTTGTTCTTCGGCTTTCCAGCTTTCGTGCGATGCAACATGCTTGTGCGAAGGAGTATATTCCTGACAAGAATATAAAAATTTTCAGAAACAATATTGGTGGACTCTGCAATTTAAACATACTCCTACCAAGACTATGTTTTACACTAAAATACCAAAAATGTCTAGCATCAAACAGAACCTCATAACAAGAAGAAAAAGGGAAGGCCAAGTTAATGTACCTCCATCTTCTCCATAAGCTCTTTGGCTGTTGGAGCAGAAACCACAATATTACGTGCACCTGGCTTGATAAAACCTTCTTCGACACCAGTGTCAAATAAAGCAAGCAAATTGTTATAGTATCCATCAACATTCAATAGACCAACCTGCAGAAATAATTTTCAAACGAATCAGCAGAGGTATTAGTAGCCTACTGCTTCGACGACCGAGCAAAGGACATGTTAAAATACCGTCTTCTTATGGATACCAAGTTGTGACCATGTTATCATCTCCAGCAACTCCTCCATTGTTCCGTAACCTCCTGTAACGATATAACCCGTGATTATCAAGACCAAAACTTTCAGTTTTAGAACTTGCTAGAATTAAGTAGTAAAAGACATTTTCTCACCAGGGAGTGCAATGAAGGCCTCAGCTTCTTGTGCCATTGCAGCCTTTCGCTCGTGCATGTCTGCAACAACTCTTACATCTCCCACAGTCTCACCAGATATCTGATGAAATCCAAGTCATGAGATTGAGGTGAAAAAGGTCTCACAATCCTCATACTTAACTAGAAACAAAAATCAAGAACATTGTGTCTCTCCTGATCTTAAATCATATGAACGCAGACAAGAAGCAAGAGCTAGTATTGCAAACAAATGTATACATGATTCATCATTAGATAAAACTTCAAAACTCCAGCCAAGTTTACTACTTCCTAGGGGAAAAAGATACATACCTCAATAGGCATCAAAGCTTTGGGAATGATCCTGCAATCACAAGAGAATCCAATCAGAGAAGTTTGGAAATGAAGGAGATTGAAAGAGTTACAAAGCCTGTTAGGAGACTCTTAAAACTAACCCGAGTACATGGAAACCACCTTCATAGACTCTCCTGGATATCAAACCCATCAAGCCAACACTTCCTCCACCATAAACCAAGTCTATCTTCCTCTTCACCTACAAGTGCCAACAATTCCAAAATCCAATCACACAAACGAAGACAAACACAATCAGAAACCAGAGGAAGACCTATTTCAAAGAACTCAAGGAAATGTCACAACTTTTCAAATGACAACAAGAGTCAACAAACAAGGATTAACAGCCCAAAACCCACAAAAGCTAACAACAGACGCAAGCACAGATAAAATCAACCAAACCCATTGTGTAAAAGTCATGTGAATGAACAAGTAAACTAAAAAGTTCGTATTTTGACATTCAAAAACCAAGTAAAATCTGCCCTGTTACGAAAAAAAGTATTGATTTTTAAGAAAAGTTCATACTTTTTTAATCAAAAAACCAAAACGATAAGCAATCAAAAGAGAGAGAGAGATAGAGAGCAAACGAGTTCATTGCCGAGTTCGATAGCAGCATCGCTGAAAACTTCTCTGTGACCAGAGTGGCTTCCGCAAAAGACACAAATTTTTCTGAATCTGCTTCGCTGCTGATTATTTTCCATTAATGGATAACAAAAATCTACAAAAAAAAATCAGAGGAGGTATTCTTCAAGTCGTTATGTATAAAAAACAAAAAAAAATCAAGGGAAGAAGAAGAAGAAGCAAGAGGAGGAG
>NC_025704.1:5235518-5259587 GCF_000633955.1 Camelina sativa | reverse complement strand
ACAAAGAAATATCCGAAATTGAGAAATCTTATTTTGGATTGGAAGAAATCGGTAGAGAGAGAGAGAGAGAGAGAGTGCTTTTTTATTCAAATAACTTTTTTTTTAGGCTACAAATGATAATAAATAAATAAATGTAGCGGATAATATGATATATGGTATTGAAGGTAAATATATAAATTGATTATCCACTGAGTTAATTAGCAAAATATTTAAATTAATATAACATTAGTTGTTTTAGGTTAATTTAGCGTATTTACATGTTTTCCCACTTTATAAGACCAAAATTCAAATGATTATGTTTTATACACTCCATTATGTTACTTTAATATTAACTTTTAAAAAATAGTTTTTGATTTGTTTCAAATAGATATGTATTAATTCGTGTTTGACAAAAAAAAAAAATGAAAGATTTGTATGTTTCGGGTTTTGTTCAGATATACATTTTACCGTAGTCCATTATCAACTAAACAGACTTAATAAAATTTAAATATTAACTAAATGATAAGTTTGATTAAAATTGCATTACTATGTACTAACTACTAAATTGATTTGCTTTTTTAGTAAACATTTCTTTTTAGAAAATTACTTGATCGAACGAGGAAAAACTGAGTTTTAAAATTAAATAGTAGATTTTTTTTTTCTGGTAAGAGAGTATTGTATTTGTAGTCATTCTCAACGTCCTGTTTAACGTATCGAGTTTAAACATGATTTTCATCTTTAGATCTGAACTCCAATATCGAGAGATGATTAATTCAACGCCATTGGAGATGATCACACATTGGGATCTTTCCATTGAATTTGAATTATATTCTATATCCTTGCTCTTCCATTGCCTCTACTATATTTTAACATGTTTTTTTTTTTAATAACTTATAATAATATTCGATTGTATATTTATATATTTCAGTCAAAGCACATGAACACTTTGAATTATCATTATTCATTGCACTCTTTCATATCCATTGACCAGCGCAAATTTTTGTATACATAACAATACCACTTTTTTTTATATGAAACAATACCATTGCAAGCACGCAAATGAACACACATATAATAAGGCTATATGTTTATTTTTATTTTATTCTGTTTTGTATCATACATGATTACATTGGCCCTGCCGTATCTTTATTTACCATATGGTCCATATCTAAAATCCTATTGAATTTCTTTGTGATATTAAAATTAAAGTAACATGAATGATTCATTTCTATTGAAATTATTTCATTTATTTGCACTGTGGGGTTTCGTCTTGTCACTTTGTCTTGCATTGCCCCATATTTAGAGTTGGACACACAAATTAAGAAATCAATAATTTTTGTTTTTATTTATAAAAACATCATTGAATATCTATTTACATACAATTCAACCGATAAAAAACTGCATAATATAAATTATTAGCTTAAAAACAATCTGAATCATTTACCAGCTTCTTAGCATTCTTACCAAGAGTTTGTTGTATTATGGTTCTTTAAAACATCGTTAAAATAGTCTTAGATATCTACAACAATATTATACTCCCTCCGTTTCACAAAGAGACATTTTTCACACAAATTAAGAAAACACTGAAATATACATATATGCCCTTATTTAATAAGTTTTTAATAGACTATTTTAGTTATAATTAAGGGTAAAACAAGGAAATCTAAGATAAAAGATGCATTGGAACTATAAAATAATGCATTGAAATTGTAAAGTGACAGTCTTTGTGAAACAAAGAAAAATCTCCAGAATGACACTCTTTATGAAACAGAGGGAGTAGTACAATACATGTCTTCAACACCATTGACCTGGAAAATTTGTGTATACAACATTGAAAGCACGCACCTATATTAAGGATGTTTGACATTGCTGTTCGAGCCTAGTATATAATCTTATTTTTCAATTCTAACGAATAAAACGACGTTGTATTGATGCATGCGTGGATTCTACATCAGATTAACATAACAGTAAAATTAACAAAATTACTAATTAATTATGTTTTTACATATTGTAGCTCAAAATTATAAGTATAGGTATGAAAATTCAATTTTTTAAAGTGTATGTATATTTTCGTGCAGTCAATAGTACGATATATGAATCGAACATACTGAAATTGTCCAGGTATGAAAAAGCCGTTTTTATATACATGGCCGTATTTTTGCTTATGATATATAAAATTCGACTGAAATTTCTTTGCCATTAGAAAAAACAAGAAATGTAACATGAATGATTCATTCTATTGCAATTATTCCATTATTTGCACTCGGAAGCAAGTTATAAATTTTTGATGATGATGTTACGTAGAAAAAGACATTAACTTTAAAATAGTATTTGAATATATATTCCAAGACAATTTGAAAAGTAATGTTCCCAACATGGCTTACCCAAAATTGATTGTCCTCTCTGTACCTGTGTTCCGCTCGATTGAGCCTTGATCATTTTATTTTATTTTGTCAACCGAGCCTTGATCATTTCTAAACTCAAAAAAAAGTCAGCAATTTTATGACATGCATTTTGCACTTTGCTTCTTCTTAAGTTTTCTTAAAATAAAATGAGATTTAAGTTTTTAGAGCTTACTTATATAACTTGCAACTTGGCACATGAAGAAGAAAATAAAAAGACATGAGCTGATGACTGATGAACAACGGATCGCTCAATCATAATGGTCATATCCGTCTCAATAGACTAACACGTAGAAAGCATCATTTGTATTGGTCTAATAATAATAATAAAAAAATAATCAATATGGCAACGATATGATCTAAACAATCAAGTTAATATCATTTTTTCTTTGTAAACCAAAACCAAATTCGTTTTCCAAAACATATATGATAAAGGAAGTAAAAAAAAACAATCGTAAATTGAAATTTACTTTACATAATTTATTAAAGTTTATTTGTTGCCAATAATTAAAAAGAAAAGAAAAATTGGGAGGTAGAGATAAACGGGCTTTGGCCCAACTACATCGGATTTCTCAAAAAGAAATGGGGTTGATTTCTCACTGTTCCATGTCTTCCATCGATCAGGTAAGGGAACATAGCTGGACCATTCATTAATTTCAGTCCATCTCAATGTTTGTTTTTTTTCTGACTTACGTGACCGAAGACATCACACGGGAAGGAAATCAAACTCGTTGCAATAGTGAATAGTCTTATGGCTATCTGTTTAGAACACTGTCGCCAAACTCAGCTCTGGCCAATTCTTTTGAGACCAAAACCGTGATGATCCTTGATCTGCCTTCAACTAAACCCAACCTTTTGTCAACCTCCCACAGCTCTCTGAAGGCCTGCAAATATGTTCTCCCAGCCTTGCTTAGGTTGTGGATGGAACATCACTCCCGGATTGAATCGCTACAATGGTATATACCGGTTGTCATTACCTTCTTCAAATCTAGGTCTGTTTCTATTATTCAGTGTTAAGCCGGTTACAAACTTTGCGTGGAATTCTTAATCTCCATGATCATAGACTTCATGTGAGAGAGGATCCACCTGTTCTGTTACGGCCAGCTTTATATATATATCTTATTCTTATGCCTTGGTTTTTGCCCCTAAATATATGAAGATTCATGGCTATTTAGATCGGAATTCAAAATGGCAAAGGTGTTATTTCGGCCATAGGTGACCCTTGGCCAAGAGTTACTCCTCGGTAATTCTAGCAAGCTTATCTACCATTGGCCATGATGTCTAAGGCTTGGATCCTATTCTACCAAGAAGATATAGCTCGCCCCAAAGAAGATCCAAAGCCTTTAGTTTGTGTTCTAGATCAAGCCTCACCAGTTTATAAAACCATAATCACCCTTGTATTCGCCTATGCACTACTTCGAGTAGCTCCTCTCGTGCCGGTGAAAATCACGGCCATGAATCCTCTATCAACGTTATTTCGTCTTTTGACAATGACCAGCTTATCTACCATTGATTTGTTCTTAGAAGACCTTTCGATAAATCTTGTTCTCACATGTGTCAAATCGCTTTTTAGCATTTGCCTCAAAGCTCTTTTGGAATATTTGTCGATTATTTACATCTATCTTTGTAAAAATTGGGGAATGTCTTTTGTTATGTTTTAAACTTTGTGATCCTTGAATCCTTTTCTATGTACCTGATTTTATGAGTAATGAAATCAAGTTTTTGTAATAAAAGAAAAGCATCTATTTTTTACACTAGAAAAATTGACACTTTAAATTAAGTCAATATTTTTTCTTTCTAATTTTGAACCATACGCACACCCGGACTAAGATATTAAATCGTTATCAGTTTATCATTTTTTTTTTCTATTCTAAAAACAAAAATTATATACGTAAATCTATATGGAAACACTATACATATCCTGGGATTATCTAATTTTTGTTTCAAACACTATACAAAAATCTCCTTACTTGTAAGAATTATAATTGTCTTTGTTCTGACTAACCCTTGTAAGTTTTCTTTAATGATTTATCTAATTAAAAAAATTGATATTACATTATAATATTAAATTGATGTTCGGGTTTTCATATATATATTTTACTATGATCAGGTGTGTATCATGTATGTCCATCCGAACGTATACATAATATTAAATTGATGTTCGTGTTTTCAATCATGCATATCTCTTCATATATAATTATATACCAATATTTTCATATCTATTTTGAAACATATCATACCAATATTTTAATTTTTCCACGGGTCTCTTTTTTCTTTTTGTTTACCTTTTGTATCCACGAGACATAGTAAATTAACGATTTCTTGAAATAGTAGTTTATTTTCTTTGTGATTTACGGAAAAAATCTACTACAGTATATTATTTTTGTTATGTCTTTCATAGATATAAAGCCTCTATAATTATTAATCAGTAACATTAAATATAGGAATGTTGCAACTTGCAAGTATAATCGGTATTTCGGTTAAGTTTATAAACTAAAACTGTATACAATAAACTCTAATATAAGTTTACGACCTCAATGCGATCATGAAAAATTAAGGTAAAGTAACGAAATATAGAATTAAAATATAAAAAATGGTAATTCTCGCATTTGACTTTGCATTGTGAAGAGGGCGTCGTATGCGTAGCAGAACAAATAACCATAAAAGGAAAGTACATCGAAACAAGGGAAAGGTTAGCAAAATAGAAATTATAAAGGGATATGGACAAATAATAAAAAGAGCATATGAATTTTGATGAGTCATGAGAGGCCATCTGCATTCTAATCTCGCCTTTGAACCTAGTCTCTTTTTCCCGTTTATCATTTTACACTAAAGAAGTCATCATCTTCCACCCTAAATATCTCCGAACCTTTCACTTTCCTATTCTATGCATTTAATATATAATATATACGTAAGAGCTCAAACGATAGATGTGTAATGATGGTGCAACTTCAAGTTGAGTTTCTCGAAAGAGACATTAAGACAACAAATACATTATATACGTAAGGCCTCAAACGATAGATATGTAATGATGGTGCAACTTCAAGTTAGGTTTCTCGAAAGAGACATTAAGACAACAAATACAAATCAAGCTTTATTTTAACTTTACCTGTGGTTATCATCATCAACACCCTAAAATAACGTTGGGTACAATTAAATATGCTGATATCAGCATTCAAAAGAGGAAATCTTGTAACAGAGCGATGGTAGCTAGAGAAATCATGGCATAAATTTATTTTACATATATTTTTCTTTTGTAGAGTTAAGTTCTCTTTTTTTGCAGTTGCATTAGCAGCGTCAATAATACCTAGTAGCAGAGCAGAGTCTGAGGCTTTTTTTGTAGACTTAAAGTTCAGTTTTGTCTCGACGCTTTGAAAATATATATTGATTATTTTTTCTTAACGTGCCAACCACTGATATATATAGCTATCTACAATAGTAGCTAGTTAACAAAGAATAATAATGCTTGCTTTCCCATTTTAGAGAACACATATATCACGGCTCCTAGGATTATGGTTTATTTTGTTGTTTCTAATATCCTCAAAAGGGGTCTCTTTTTTTTTATGATAATAGTATCTCTTAAGACTATATATGAGTGTTCACATCTTAAATTGATTATTTTTAATTATAATTTAGTCTATCCTTTTAAGTTTTCTTTTTAATGGGTGTAATATCTATAATTCTATATGTATATATCCATTCAAGGCTAATGACAAAAAAAAAATAAGAAAAAAGAAGCTAAATACACTTGGATCGTGTCAGTTTGGCAATACATTTTGAAGAGGATTGGATTAGCATAAATTTGAAAACAAATCGTGAGAAAAGTTGCATTATTGGTAAAATTTACATACAGTATAGAGTAAAAGGTCATTTGATTTGTTTTGCCAAGTACTAGTAAATTTAACGAGCAAAGTTTTTTTTTGCGTGTTGACTTTTCATAACATTTAAAATTTACTAAATTATTACAAAAACTACACAACCTAGGCTCTTTCCACTCTTCCAGTCATGAGGTTGGAGTAATTATTAATAGAAAGAATTATTATTTATGCAATTTTCAACGGAAAACCAAAAGAAAAAAAAAATATCGTTTTCTTATTATTCAATACGTGCATTGTTATATTCAAAGTTACTACTGCCCCCAATCTCCCTATATATATAATTGCTCTTCCATCTATCGCAAACCACAACTTTCTACTCGAGTCTAAGGTAACTCATACTTAATTTCCCATCTATATGAATTACAATTTATGTTTCTTACCAATTTTTTATTTATAGTTTTTCTCAAATAAAAAAGTGACACATATTCTCTTGTTGTTATTGCAGAGAGATTTACAAGAGAGCTTGCAGTGACGATTTCCAAGGTAATGGTTTTTTTTCAATTGTTGCAAAACCCGCTGTTTCTTAAGAAAACAAAATTTTCATTACACAATTCGAAGTCTTAAAAAACTATGAATGAATTATTTCTCGGCTGTTACGTCGTATGGGATTAATTTTTTAAATTTCTTTCTTTCTCTATGGTCTCCATGGCTGTTCAATCGGTTTTCTTATTATTAATACGTGGCTTTTTACTTGAAGCTAAACATGATCTCGCAAGTTCCATGGTGGGTTTTCTCACTGATCAGTGTCGTGGTGGTTAGTGCTGCGGTAGGAGGAGCCTATGAAGATCAGACTAAGGTAATATATGAATATGACACAGTTACGTACTTACGTTATTTCTTAATTTCACAATAAGGGCAAAAAGATTGGGCGAAGGAATTACTAACATGTATTACATGTATAGGTTTACATAGTCTACCTCGGAGCAGTAGAGCACAGTCATCCGGATCTAGTTACTGCTTCACATATCGGCATGTTAGCATCATTGTTTGGAAGGTACCACAAGCCCCAAATCTTTAGACACAAGAAATTAAATGTTGTTGGATATATATAATTAAGTACGATACATAAACTAACTCGATCGTTTTGTGGTTATACTACTGTTACAGCGAAAAAGACGCAAGGGAATCCATGATATACAGTTATCGACATGGCTTCTCAGGATTTGCTGCCCATATGACTGATTGGCAAGCGAAAAAACTTTCAGGTACATATAAAACAGTAAAAGAATTTACAAAACAAATTCTATTATAAGAGCGTAGTTGACAGTTTTTGTCTTCAAAACTATGGATAGGCAGAGCATCCTGACGTAGTTCAAGTGACGCCGAATCATTACTACCAGATGCAAACAACAAGAACCTTCGACTACTTGGGACTTTACGAAAGCACTCCAAAAAAGCTTCTCCTTGATGCCAAAATGGGTGAGGACGTCATCATAGGCGTCTTTGACTCAGGTGAAACTTATATCTTCTTTTGATATTATATAGCTTCAAGTATATATGTAGATAATAGTTTCAGATAATGATTAATTATTTGCAAATGTGTCCGCAGGTGTGTGGCCCGAATCAGAGTCGTTCAACGACAGAGGGTTAGGACCGATCCCCGCACGTTGGAACGGAAAGTGCGTTGACGGTGAAGGATTTGAGTCCAAAAAACACTGCAACAAGAAACTAATCGGAGCCCGTTACTACATACAGAGCCACATCAAGAAGAACAAAACAGAAGGTATAACATCTGACTACATCGAGCAGAAAGAGTACATGTCTGCAAGGGATAGCTATGTGCACGGGACTCATGTTGCCTCCATAGCGGGAGGTGCCTTCGTCCCAAATGTGAGCAACACAGTTTTCGGAGTGGGGACGGCAAGAGGTGGGGCGCCTAGTGCCCGCATTGCCGTTTACAAAGTCTGTTGGAAAAGAGTCGGCTATGGGGGATGCGCCGCTATGGACATTCTTAAAGCCATGGACGATGCCATAGAGGATGGGGTGGACGTGATGTCTCTATCATTAGGAAAATCCATCCCATTACTCCCCGAAACCAACAAGGACAATGATATCACATTTGGAGCCTTCCACGCAGTGTCAAAGGGTATCCCAGTGCTATGTGCAAGCGGAAATGACGGCCCCACAGCTTACACATTAGACAATATTGCGCCATGGGTAATCACAGTGGCTGCAACCTCGCTGGACCGGTGGTTTCCTACACAGGGAATAATGTTACTATACTGGTAATATAATTAACTATCATCTCCTTTTTAACAAATACACTTGCATGAGACCTAATATAATGTATTACTTTGTAGGCACGAGACCCGTACAAGGGATTGGAAATCCAAGCCAATCTTATTTACGTAGATAGCCTCTACAAGATCACAAGTGCGGCAAAAGGAAAAGTGGCGTTAGTTTTCTTGACGGAAAGTAAAGAAGTTGTTTATAGTTATTTCGAAAGCATTATCAGATTCGGATTGAAGGCTGTAATCATTGCCTCCACAAGAGATGATAGTGTGGAAGTCGTCGGTTTTCCCGTAATAGTCCATATAGACTATGAACAAGGAGCCACCATGATGAATTACATAAGTTCCACCAGGTATACATTTATAATATACTTTCTAATTTGCAGTTACGATTGTTTATTATAATTTTTTTGTTGTTCTCTTTAATAACAGCTCACCTACCATAAAGATAAGCTCTGCAATCACACTCACTGGTCCACTTGTAGCCACTAAAGTTGCTGTGTTCTCAAGTAGAGGACCCAATTCAGTATCTCCATACGTTCTCAAGGTAAAAAAAAAAACTTAATCCTGTATGTGTTTTCTATATATAACATATGTATATCCAATTCTTTCTATATAATTTCATCAACTCATACCAACGTAATATTCGCAGCCTGATGTAGCAGCTCCCGGTGTGGCTATATTGGCTGCTAGCACTCCATCTAAAGCGGGTGCCGAGAATGGGTTCATTACTCTGTCCGGGACGTCAATGTCCACGCCTGTGGTCGCCGGTGTGGTTGCGCTCCTCAGAGCCATTCATCGTGACTGGTCTCCTTCAGCAATTCATTCCGCACTCGTCACTACAGGTAGTTATATAAGGAATCCTTAATTACATACATTATGTTAGATAATTAGATGTAAATAAATAGTGATCTGATGAATGACTCCTTCCTTAATTGATTAAGCTTCCACAACTGATCCTTACGGAGAACCGATCTTCGCTGACGGATTGTCTGGGAAACTAGCCGATCCGTTTGACTTTGGAGGAGGATTGGTGAACCCGACCAAAGCAGCTAACCCCGGTCTTGTCTACGATGCATCCGCAGAAGACTACCTGCGGTTTCTATGTGCTTCTGGGTACGAGGAGACGTCCATCGGAAAAATGGCAAACAGAAGTAGTATGTATCATTGTCCTAGTCCTAGGCCATCGATGCTCGAGCTTAATCTGCCGTCTATAACCATCCCTTTCCTCGATGGAGATGTAACGGTCACTAGAACCGTCACCAACGTTGGACCCATCGACTCCAAATATACGGTCATCGTTAAACCTCCTTTGGGTGTCGAGATCACCGTAACGCCCAACATACTGTTCTTCAACTCCTTCGTCAAGAAGCTGAGCTTTGAAGTGACAGTCTCCACAACTCACAAGAGCAATTCCATCTACTACTTTGGAAGTATAACTTGGACGGATGGCTCCCACTTTGTCAGTATACCCTTATCTGTGAGGACAGAAAGAGTCATGTATTTCAACCATTAAGTTTGGAAACAAAATGAGTATCTTATTAACCTAAAGATGCGTACTGTACAAGTCATCTATCTATCTACTGTAATAAAGTTTCGTTTTACCTTAAAATTAACTCTTTCTATAATTGCCTATTGTGAAGTATAATTTTGGCGGTATCAATGAAGTTAAATGTGAAACTATGAGAAAATAATATGCATATATAGTTTAGTCAAAGAACCAACCAGTAATGAAGTTAGATGCAGACTACTGCAGCAAGATATATCTTGAGAATGACATCTGCAGCAAGATTACATGAATAAAAAACTAAACCATAATCGAGACATCTGGAAACGTATAAAGAAGGAGACACTTTGTCAACTTTCCAACATTAACTATTGTATAATACGTTCACATTGACTTTTTAATTAATAGTGGAGTTTTATAACCTCAATCTTATAACAGAAGGCTGATGAGAACGGTAACTCTTATGTAACTTAAAAAATAACCATATAAATATGATATTCTATCATTTTAATTTCACACCAAAAACTCAAAACAATTAGTAGCAAACGCATATTGGAAGCACGGTAATTTTAAGAGAAAATGAAGATATTTCTCATTTTTCTAACCATTGTTTCATCATGTAAGTTTGTTCTTGGTTACGTACGTTAAATATGTAAAACATAATTTTATACAATTCTAATAGTATATTGTCTGTACACTATTCAATTTTTTTTATAGGTGTATCAAATATTACGGCGAATTCTAATTTTTCAAAAGAGAAATTTATTTCTTCCAATCTGGTTGAGAGTCCTCAAACTGAATTTGAGGTAAAGAATAAAGCGGCTTCATACGACACACATTTGAGGTTACCTGAAGACTATATTAGTCCACGACAGTTTTGTTATAGTTGTGCTGTTCATTGTTATAAAATAAACCAAATTGTCCAAAATTGTAGTAATGAGGTCTGTCTTTGTTCACCTAAGAGTCTGAGTCCTCAAATTGAATCTGAGGTCAAGAATGAAGCGGATTCAGACTGGTGGATCCCCCCTATCGAAACTCCAAGACAATTTTGTTATGATTGTCTTCGTGGTTGTTTAGGAAAGAACAAACATCTCCTTGTAAGAAATATAAATGTCTTTGTTCTGACTAATCCTTGTAATTTTTCTTTAATTAATGATTTATATAATAAAATTTTTGAAATTACGTTATAATATTAAATTGATGTTCGTGTTTTCATATGTAGTATGATCAGGCGTGTATCATGTATGTCCCATCCGAACGTATACATTCTTCTCCTGAATGAAAATTTGGGAATATACAACATTTATTTACTAAAATATTTAAATTGATCCTCGCTCCTATGTTCCCCTCTTCTATGGTTGTAGAAATTAATTGTGACCGATTCGTTTATGGGAAAAGTTGTGTTTGACAAAATTAACCTTAATGAGCTTTTAAGATATGAACTTCGATTTTCAAAATCCTGGTTCTCGGTACTGTGAAGAGCTATTGGCGTATCTCTTTTCTTTGGTCTTACTTCTACACTACATGACTTCAGACGTCATGTTAACTGGCATTATAAATAATTTATATGTCTTGAAATACAAGAAAACGAAAAAAAAAACAAGAGTATATGATCTCCATTGGTCTTTTCAAATAGATAGAGGATTTGTTAATGTGGGTTAAAATCAAATATCAAATTTTACATACACGAAAATGAATGTGGTTTATTTTTAATCAATATAAACGTTTTAAATAACAAAAATTGCTATTTTCACTAGGCATTGGTTTATTTTTAACCAATATAGACGTTTTAAATAACAAAAGATCTCTATTTTTTTCACTAGGCATTGGATATTAGTCCGTGTTCCGAGACATCTATTCCGGTAGGGAGAAAAATAAAACTCTGGTCACTATATTAGAAAGAAACATGATTGTTAGTGCTTTGGACATAATAATTCAACTATAGCACCAACACGACACAGACGTTAAAAGAAAAAAAAAATACATAAACGTGACGCAATCCGAAGTTGACAGTTTTTTCTCGTTGTGAAGAAAAAATTACAGAGGCAAGTGGTCGGTCCATGATGTCATGATCTGAATCTGTCGACCCATTAAGTGCTTATTCTGCATTTGTTATAATAAGCTCATAAAATAACTGTATATTAAAACATTATTTTAAAAATAGAAATTATAAGTAATTACTTAAAAAACTATGAGAATAAAATAAAAACTTGCTTACATTTAAAAAAAAATAGATAAAATAATTTATTTAGAGTTTTTTAAATCGTGATAGCTGATTTGAGTTTTTTTTTTTTCTTTCAATATCCTAATAAAATAGCTTCCGAAAGTTATACATGGAAAAATCTGACTCTAGTGCATCTTCCACTACAATGAGTCAATGACAATTTAAAAGATTGAATATTAAAGATTCACGTTTGGTTGGTTAATATTCTTTTGGAATATTCTCACTTGTTCATTGCCAATTGCAATTTGTCACTGAATACTTTGTTAAAGTCGCACCAATAATCACATTTTGACTAATACTATACTAGATATATTTTAACTTCAAACAATTCAACTAATAATTAGGAAAACCATGCATGGTTTATCTCATTAAAACATCTAATAAGATATAATAGAAATAGTACTTTTTATAATTAACTTCTACAGCAATTACGATTTTATGATATGTTATGTGTGATCAATCTGTCCTTGATAATATTATTTAATAGTCATAAAAATATTTTGGTAAGATACCGTTGTCGACGTTAGCTGAGACATGGTCTGATGATTCTGATAGCTGATGACGTCAAGTGTCACCAATTTACCCTGAGTTAAACCAAATCAAATACGTCAGCATCATTTATAATTGCTTCGACACCGTTATTGTCCATGACCATGTGACAGATCTTTCTCAAACGTACTCTTCATCTACGGTGTGCTACACGCTCCATTTATATCAATCAATAACTATTATTGAATGTGCTATAATGTTTAAACCGAATAATTCAAATGGGGATTGTTATTAAACCACGTACGGAGATGGTTACCTAAAAACTTGTTCGCACATGAGCAAACCAAATTTTGAAAATAGAGGAAATATTTTAACCATTCTTTTTACAGAGAGGCAGAACGTACAAACCACCGTAGAATCGTATTCCATTTTTGTCTTTTGTCGCATTCGATTAAAAGAAAAAACATTATTATCGATCGTGGGATTCAAACATTAAACAACAACAAGTCGTAAGATTAACGATGATGTTTGCCCGTAATAGCGTATACACCAAGCTATATACAAATATTTCGAGGATCTCGTCCTCCACGTACGCCAGATTTCATGGTAAAACTCCCAAAACGTGTTCCTTTTTGTTTGGGTTTTCATTCCTTCTTTATCAATATTTTTACATTCTATATTATAACATAGTTGTATTAATTAGTATATATATAGTAATATACATTAGTTGTAATATCGTACATGCATGTTTACGTTACATATATATATAGAATTTGTTTACAATATATGTGTGAGTGAGGGTAAATACACATAACATTTTCATAAAATAGATACAAAAACCCGCTAATTTTAGGGATATTATATTTTTTTCTCTACTAAAATTCTTTGAATTTTTAAAATTAATTAATGCCAAATTAGAAGCCAAAAACCATTATCAACTTTTATATACAGAACTTAGTTTAAAATTAAGAATTTTTAGACTAAGCTATGTATGTGTTCGTTCATTCATAAATAAGAAGCGACGAAGCTGACCTCGAAAACAAATTTAGAAATGACCAAAACAATTATTTAAGGGGGAAAACAAATAAAATAAATAATTAGCTAATGGTTACGTCATTATAGTGACACCCAATTTCTCCATTTATGGTCGCTCTCATCTCGCGTTGACATCAACAAATCTCCCACTCTCCCTCTCTCTCTCTCTTTTTCTTTCTCTCCCTCTCTCTTTCTCTCTAATGAAGACGATGCGAGGTCTACGAAACTGCTCAAAGGACGGCGTAACGCTAGACCTGACGGTTCATCCTCGTCCTCCTCCTCTTTCACCAGCACCACCAACAGTCTCCTCCTCCACCGCCTCAACCAGCCTGTCGTTCGACGAAGAGGAGACATCAGAGTCAAAGATCGGACGGCTGATATCAGAGCATCCAGTCATCATATTCACTCGATCTTCCTCATGCTGCATGTGCCACGTCATGAAGAAGCTTCTGTCTACCGTCGGAGTTCACCCAACGGTGATCGAGATCGACGAGGGAGAGATCGCTTACCTCGCAGTTGAAGCTGCTCCGGTGCTCTTCATAGGTGGTGCTTGTGTCGGTGGGTTCGAGTCACTTGTAGCACTTCACCTTAGTGGTAACCTTATTCCTAGACTCGTTGAAGTTGGTGCCTTATGGGCATAACTGTATTTCCCTTTTAATGTTTTTTTCAGTCTTAGCTCATTTATAACTAATTATGAAAATCTGATAATCATAGTTTTTTAAAAAAATTATCCATTGTAAATTTCCGTTAAATCTGAAACGTAAAAATGTTGTAGTATTTTTTCTTTCTGAAATCTTTTTTACCAGCTGGGTTGTGTACTTGTGTTCTTTAGGTTATCACGTGTGAGATTGATTCCATCATAAATATAAATATGAATTATTTGCGTATTGAATTTATACATGTTGATCGATTTGATCAGAAGAAAACAAAAAGTATTATGCTGATGCCTGTCTGACAAAGTCCGTATGTATAGTTTTGTTTCGAAATACAAATAGTTTTATTGGTGATGGATCTTTTCCATCTAGTAAATTTCTGATATGAGATTTGGCAAATTTTCTTAATTAATTTGGGGAATGAAACTGAAAAAAAAAAAAAAAAAAAAANTTATTACTGTATTATACTGTATAGTACAACTATGTCATCGATGACCGGTCTCTCTATTAAATATTGACCTCGAAAATATGAAAAATTACTAATGTTATTTGTAAAATAGAATCCGTTGATTACCACGGAATCTGACTGCTCTCTTTTGACAAATTTGGTATTTGAGTATCTGGTTTTTATTTTATTTTATTGTTGTGATCGTAAGGAGATTTTGGCTGAAGAATCTTTAGGTTGTAAAAGTAGGTGTCATCCGCAATTATTGCACTATCACTGCCGTTGGATTCTTCTTCGATACGTGAGACAATCTCTCTATTTACTAGTATAATTTCGATTAATGAATTCACTCACTATCCATGTGTAAAAAAAGTATGTTTATTGAATATTTTTGTCGTTATCAACTCAACCACTCAATACTAGCTCACGTATTTGAGAAATCAATCTACAATCGATTGTCTTTGTCTCTCTTCGGTTAAAATACGATTTACCTAAGCTAGACGAATTTTGCCAAGATGCATATGCTTTTCATTTTGTCCCTATTAGTGAGCTTTCATACATGCATGTTAGTGCTAATTATTTCCATAAAAATATATAATTTTCCTTTTGCACGTCAAAAACAATAATCTACCCTTAGATCCGTACCTACCCAACACCCCGCAACATAAGATATGGGAGCTCCTCAGTGGTGGGGTGGGGTTTGGTTAACATTTGGGGGGAAACAAGTTCTTTTTCTCCATTGAAACATCAAAAACGTTTTATGAGTTTTTTTTCCTTCTTTGTATAGTATATGTAGTAAAATAGTTATATAGTAAGCTTCTTTTTTGCAAAACGAAAATAATCACGCAGTTGTGTTATATATATGTTTTTTTTCTTTTCTTTTCCAAATCAGGTCATTGCAGTTGTACTGCTGGCTGCTGCTCTAACCGCAGCAAGGGCATATAATCCATTCAAAGTATGCTAAGACGAAATTTAATTATTTTTTAAAAAACAGGGTCAACTTGTATAATAAAGCCATGAATATAATTTGATGTTTTAATTATTGTAAAGGCAGAGTAAGCAATAACCAATGAGAGATGAATGATGTAATGCACATACATTTTATATATAACGACAATATTAAAAAGAGAGATGCCTAAAGAAACGAAATGATTAAAAGGCAACATTAAGTGAAGGTGAGTTTACAATGGCCACAGTTTAAAGGATACCGGAAAAGACATGTGTATGATTAACCAATGCAATTTATCTTTCTCTCGATCTTGAGAGACATCTCCACCACAAAATTAAGACAGGGCACTGGTTAAAATCCAAGTGATTTATTTTGATATATAAACAAGTTGGCAACCTCTTTAAGATAAAAGATATCTCGATTCAAGAGAACACAGAGGGATAAAACAAGGGTGACTAAGGTAAATGACGCAAAAATGACGTGGTGTAAAATTTCGTAAATAATTGTGGATTTTTATTGTATGTGTTTTAAGTGTTTTGTAAAATTAGTATGGATTTTCACGTTATTTGAAAAACTATCACGTAAGATAAATATATGATTTTATTCACAAAAATGTTACCACATTATTTGTTTTCTTCCTAATATTATCCAAATTTATGCTATCTTAGCAAATACACCCAAAAATATAAATAAGTTTTTAAAGATTTTTTTTGTAAAAGTTTACAAGGCTGTCATGGGTTGTGCTTGAACATGGACACTCTCTTATAAATCTGAGCTCATACATCACTCACCCACCACTATTGAACTGGCCACACTAATTTTATTATAATTCTAACGATTTTATATAGTTAGTCCTTTATTGTATGCTGATATATACTTGGTACTGGTAGTGATGTTATATAAAAATAAATAAGGAAAGAAAATTTGATTAATTGTCCTGAAATCATAACAAGTAGCAAACAACTCCCTCTAATGTATGTATAATGGTATCCTTTTGATGTATAATTACAGTGAAAGTTCAAAAATGACAGTAAAAAAAATATTAAATTACAACAAATATGATGATGAACTATATATGTGCATATGAAGTCAAATTCAACAAACTAAACTAGAATATCATTTAAAAGTACCAAAGGCTTATCATAGCATTTTTCTTTTTTTATCTCAAAGAAATTATAACACAACCACACCAATCGCCCCAACCTGATCTGTGACGGACTGATCCCGGATCGACTTGCACGTTTTCGGACCACCACCACATTTCTATACAAAGATACATTTACATAGTTCTTAGTTCTTACATATTTCAGCAGTTCATACCAAATTAAAGGATATATGAAACATCTGGTTGGATGTTCAAAAGGTAACTGTAAAGTCTGTAATCATTACCATTTACCAACATGACTACTTAAGTTGCGTTTGAATTGATTTGTGCTTTTCTCATGCTCCAAGCTTCCAAAGAGGATATGGTCACACCTTTTGTTCCATGATTGAACACGTAAAGCCTAGATTCTTCACCTATTGCTATTTTCGGATAAACCCTAGACGTTATCACACTTCTTCCTTCTCCCCCAAAGCTCTCTATAACCGAGTGATCAATCTAGAAACCAAAACCGTTTGACATTCCACAGTGATATTGAAAAAGTCAAAATTAGGGTTATACTAATAAATGAAATTTGCAAATAGATAGTAGTATTTCTTTTTTTTTTATCTTACCAAACATCTTAACGAGATCTTTTCATGTCTTGGGTCGATATCCAGGACTGTTCCATACGTAGCTTTCTCAATGTTGTCTCTCAATGAAGACCTACATAACCATAATATAAGAATGTTAAATCACACAGGATCATATAGCATACGTATATACATCCGTCTTAAAGTTTTGATCAAAGTAAAAAAAATTACTTGCTCTCATCGCTGGACATCACAACCGAATATCCGTTCCCACGACGAATAACTCTAAAGAAGATTGCAGTGTGCTCTGCTAAATCATTGCTAGCCAATGCTAACAATCCAAAAGGCCCGTAAATGCCTCTAACCGATGCGCTGTAACCAGCTAGTAAAGCCGCTTGATCAACTTCCTCTAAATCCGAAATCTCGGGATCGTTTTCTAGACCACGTAAATCAAAAGCTACTTCTATGTCGGCCTTTAAGAAAAAGAAAAGAAAAAAACAAAAAAGGAAGATAAAATTGGTTAATACAAAAGCATAAAAAGCCAGAATGTGAATTACAAAATCATACACGAATAAATTAAAGTAATCTATAACTAATATACTTGATTATATCGTTTTTCCTATTTAATGTGGGATTGCTAGTAATTAGTAAATCATAACAAGGAAACTTACTTGTGATGCAGTGATGCCAGAGATTTCAAGAACAGAGCCGCTTTCAAGTTTCTTGTTATACAAGCTAACATTTCTGGCTCGGAGATTATTAATTTCCTCGACTGGCCATTGCATCAACTTCTTCCCACTTCTTCCAAGCCAAATCTCCCTTGGGAGACCCTAAGAAGGAAAGTAACTGATTCATGAAATTTCTTGAAATACCACAAAGTTTTAAAAAGTTTAAACTTAGTAATATTAGGGTTTACCATAATTCCAGCCCATCCTTTCACAATATCATCTTCACTGCTATCTTTCTCCATAATCCATCCCCATGAGATCCTCCTATTCTTAGCGCTATCGAAGAAGGCCTTCGACGCGTATAGAGTTCCATAATCATATTTCAAATCATCAGCTGTGTTAGTGAACTCGGAATCTGCTGAAAATATTTCTGTCTCGGAAGAATATGAACCAATGACATAGCAATCACTGCCTCCATAACTCGCCTTTAACACATGCCTCACACTAGAATTGTTCACCGAAGTATCTACACCCTCTCTACCCGTGACTGACACGGGGAAAAAGTCCGGACATTCCCACATTCCGGTGATTTGTGATTCAAGTAAAGGAACCGGATACTTTATCCATTGGTAAAAATCATCACTGTGGTACAAAATCGCCATCCCTTTCTCACTATCTTTCTCCTCAGCTCCCACAATAACTCTCCATCTCCCATCTTGACCTTGCCACGCCGTAGTTGGGTCACGGAAACCATCAACGGGGACGTTACTAGGTGGAACCATCACAGGGTTGCCTTTAGCTTTTACCCACTCACGAAGCAAAGGGTCAGAAGCATCCTTAGGTTCCGCAAGAACTGTCACCTGGTGTTTATTGGTGTCGCTTCCTGTGTACAACATTACAGGTTTGCCATCAGGGAGGATCGTGGCGGATCCTGACCAGCAACTGTTGATGTCAGAGGGATCTGAGGGATAAATGGCTGGTTCAAGTTGGATCCAGTTGACCAAATCTTGTGAAACAGAGTGTCCCCATACCATAATGTCCCCAAAATATGGAGCCAAAGGGTTGTGTTGGTAGAACAGATGGTAGAATCCTTTGTAATACAATGGTCCTGAAACAACAACATATCAAGAATATTTTTGTCCCGTTCGTTTTTTTTTTTTTTAATCTAGCATCCATATTCAACTTCTACACACAGTATTCAGTATTCACATATAGCGTCTAGATGTTGATCGCCTATAAATCTAGTTTTTGCAATTAGATGTAAACTTGATCGTTTGTAAAAAATTATGAAAACTATTTTATCATGTATGCAATATTGGATTCCCTGTGATTCAAATAAAAGAAACAGCAGAGTTTTTACCGTTGGGATCTTCACATTCCAAGATGCATCCAAGGATCAGAAGCGCAACAACAAAAAAATTAACACAAATATTAATTATATCTTTATGTAGGTACTGAAATCATTGAAATATTGCACATCGGATCAGAGAAAATAAAAGACGAAAAGAATCATAACCGTTGAGCCAATTTTTGTGAGCTTGAAAATGGAAGGAAGTTCGGTAAGGTTGGAAGTTGCCATAATCATCGCAAGAAGAAGCTTCCATTGATGATAGAGGCAAAAGAATTAAAGTAATGAGGAAGAAGGTTTCGTTGTACTTTACAGTTTCCATGTTTACCACCTCTTCGTATGTCCTAAGGTTAAAGTAATGAGGAAGAGATTCTCAAAGTATATATTGTATTTTTGTTAAGGTTGTAAAATACTATATTACATCGACCAGCTGGCAAGGAGGTTATCCTTTTTGCTTACTTTATCTTTTGTCGGTTTCAATTTTTGCTTACAACCGTGGAAACATTTGCAGATGGGGTCACCATAATTTTGTTTGGTCCATCGTCTTTGTTTGTTTATGAAAGAATTCATCCACTCAAATGTAATCTACTAATCTATACGATCGATTCATGATAATGTAATACGTGGCATAACTTTAGTTTACAACTTTACATGTATCAATATTTGGTATCTTTAATTTAGATCCATCGATCAAAATAAACTCTTAGTTGTCATGGTGCTTACACACACACGCTAAAAAAAAAATTGATAGAAGAAGAGGAAAAAGAAAAGAAAAAGTGAGAATTCTGAGAAGGCTTATTATTATTCGTGCAAATTTGATAAATATATAAGAAGGCTTACAATAGGTTACTCAAGGAAACGACAATAACCACACGGTCCACACCAATAACTTGAATACAAAAGACGCATAATTCTTAAAACATTCAGCAGTAGTTCATGATAAAGACACGAAAATATCTTTACTCCAGTCCAAAGATCATTATAAAATATTATCATTATTAAATGATTAATTAATAAGTTGTGTTTGTATTGATTTGGGCATTTCTCATGCTCCAAGCTTCTAAAGACGACATGGTCACACCCCTTGTTCCATCATTGAACACATAAAGCTTAGCTGCTTCACCAATTGCCAATTTGGGATAAACCCTTGATGTTATCACACTTTTTCCTCCAGCTGCGTAGCTCTCTATAATAGAGTGATCGATCTATAGGAAACAAACCAAAAAAAAAAAAAGAGAGTGGTTTTCACAAGTTAAATTGTTTATAAATAAAAAGTCTTAATTAATTAAGGCGAAAATAAAAGAAACAAAATTGCAAAAAAAAAATGGCTTAATTAGTCTTACCAAACATCTTAATGAGATTTTCTCCTGCCTTGGATTAATGTCTACGAATGTTCCATGCGAAGATTTCTTTACGTTGTCTCTCAACGAAGACCTACATATATACATAAGTTACCATAACATCAGATTTGCACAAGAAATAGAAATTAATTAACGTATTAAGTTTCATGTGTTTGAATTAAATCAAAAGATCTGACCTCTTCTCGTTGCTGCCCATTACAACTGCATATCCGTTTCCACGTCGGATGACTTTAAAGAAGATTGCGGTTTGTTCAGATAAATCATCGCTAGCCAATGCTAGCAAACCAAAAGGCCCGTAAACGCATCCAACAGAGCTGTCACGATCGAACAGAGTCGCATCATCAACATGGTGATCAGCCTCCAGTATCTCGGGGTTATCTTCCAGTGATGGCAGATTAAAAGTCACTTCTACGTCGGCCTTTAACAACAACAACAGAGAAAGATAAATATCTTTATAATATGGGATTCCTAACAAAACATGATGACAAAACTTACTTGGGCAGCAGTGATGCCAGAGATTTCAAAGGCCGCACCGGTTTTGATTTCACAGCTATCGAGTTTAACACTTTTAGTCCGGAGATGGTTGATTTCTTCAATTGGCCATTGTATCAGCCTCTTTCCACTTGTGTCCAGCCACATTTCCCTGGGAAGAGTCTAAATGCCAAAAAAAAACAGAACCAATTCAACAAATTTCTTCACTACTAATCTCTACTCAACAGTTACTTCGGTGAATATTATATATTTACCATAAGGCCAGCCCATCCTTTCTTGAAATCATCTTCTTTGCTATCAGTCTCTACAACCCATCCCCAGTTGATCCTCCGATTCTTAACACTATCGAAAAACGCCTTTGACGCATAAAACGTTCCATGATCATATCTCAAATCAGCACTCGTCTTAGTGAACTCATAATCCCCTAAAAACTCCTCATTCTCAGAAGAGTATTTACCAATGACATAGCAATCATTGCCTCCAAAACTGGCCTTCAAGACATGCCTCACGTTAGCGTTGTTCACCGAAGTATCTACACCTTCTTTACCAGTGATGGAAACCGGGAAGAAATCAGGGCATTCCCACATTCCGGTTTCTTCTGCCTCAAGTAAATTCACAGGATACTTTGTCCACTTGACAAAATCATCGCTTCGGTACAAAATGGCCATTCCTGTCTCAGTATCTTTCACCTTAGCTCCAATGAGCACTCTCCAAATCCCATCTTCCCCTTGCCACGCCGTTGTTGGATCACGGAAACAATCATGATAGACATTACTTGGCGGAACCATCACAGGATTGTACTTTGGCTTAACCCACTCACGAAGCAAAGGGTCAGAAACGTCCTTTGGTTCGGCAACAACTGTGACTTGTGTTCTGTTGTTGTTGTCGAGTCCAGTGTACAAAATTACAGGTCTGCCATCAGGGAGGATCGTGGCGGCTCCTGACCAGCAGCTGTTGATGTCATAGGGCTCAGAGGGAGAAAGGGCTGGCTCAAGTTGGATCCAGTTGACCATATCTTGTGAAACAGAGTGTCCCCATATCATCTTCTTCCTACTGAACTCAGGGGCCAAAGGGTTGTTCTGGTAGAACAAATGGTAGAATCCTTTGTAGTACATTGGCGCTGAAACAACATTTATAATATAAATATTTCATCATATGGATAATGAAACAATTATAGGGTTCCTTGTGTCACAAGTTAAATGAATTGTATAGTATTACCGTTTGGATCTTCAGATTTCAGAAATGCATCCAAGAACCAGAAGCGACATCAAATATAGACAACGATTAGTATTTATGTAAAAAGATGATGAAATATGTGAAAATAGCTTAAAGAATATTTTAAGCCGTTAGCAACCAAATTCCAATAATTAATTGCAATACATAGAAATGAGCTATAGTTCTTGGTTGTATGAACTAATAACATAAGAAATATATCTTTGGCAAACATGGTCTTTTTTTTTTTTTTTTTTTTTTTTTTTTTTTNGGATTATAAAAACTATGTGTGGCCTTTCTTTATAAATACTCTTGAGATCTTGCCAAGATCAAATGATTATAAAATCGTCAGAAAAATCCATCGTACCTATAATGCCATTGGCGTTGACATTGACAAATTCTTATGTATTTTGTCTTATGCTCGAAGTATCGTGGAAAAAACTCTCAGATAGTTGTTAATTATGTCAGTGTAATTTGGTATAATTATTGATTAAGCTAGCTTTGTAGTCGTCACTCGTGAGTCGTCGGTCTTTGTTTATAATACATTGCAGGTAAAGTCTTTGGATTATTCATTAAATGTGATTTCTATTAGTATTATTGAGGAACCTTCAGCAAGTGGGGTTATTGTTTATGGAGTAAGTTATCCTTATGTAGACAGTATACTTATTAAAGAAATGTATATGTACCTATTGTCTTTGTTTTTGGAAAAGACCCTTTCAAGTTTCAATAATTTAATCCTTTAAAGTTTTGTATTAAAAATTAGGAGACGGCAGCATCATAATGCTTAAGCCTTAAGTCGTTGAAAGCACCACTTAATCACACCAATAAGACTACTGTGTTCTTGATTAATAGTTTAATACCAAGTAATTAGACCAGTAAGAATACAGATTTCAGAAAATCCATTAGATTTTAAAACAATTCAGCAGTTCATGACAAGCCACGAAACATCTGTGGGGGCAGTCCAAAGATTATTATACGATATGTTATCATTATTAATGATTAATTAAATTGCGTTTGAATTGATTTGGGCATTTCTCATGCTCCAAGCTTCCATAGATGACATGGTCACACCCTTTGTTCCATCATTGAACACGTAGAGCTTAGCTGCTTCACCAATTGCCAATTTGGGATAAACCCTAGATGTTATTACATTTCTTCCTCCTGCTCCATAGCTCTCTATGATGGAGTGGTCGACCTATATATGAAAAAAAAAAGTGTTATGCAAGCTAGGTTTAAAATTTGTTAGATAGATTAAAATTTTAGGGTGAAAAGAATCTAATCTCGTTCTAAAAAGGCCAAATCTAACTCACCAAACATCTTAATGAGATCATCTCATGTCTTGGATCAATGTCTAGAAATGTCCCATGCGTAAATTTATGCACGTTGTCTCTCAACGAAGACCTACATTACCATTTGTTACAACAAATATCAGGTTTACACAACCTAAATTCTTTTTTATATATAGATCAAAGTTGAAATCTTACTTCTGCTCATCACTACCCATTATAACCGCATAGCCATT
>NC_025704.1:5197620-5233114 GCF_000633955.1 Camelina sativa | reverse complement strand
AAAAAAAAAAAAAAAGTGTTATGCAAGCTAGGTTTAAAATTTGTTAGATAGATTAAAATTCTAGGGTGAAAAGAAACTAATCTCATTCTAAAAAGGCCAAATCTAACTCACCAAACATCTTAATGAGATCTTCTCATGTCTTGGATCAATATCTAGAAATGTTCCATGTGTAAATTTATGCACGTTGTCTCTCAACGAAGACCTACATTATCATTTGTTAGAACAAAACATCAGGTTTACACAACCTAAATTATATTCTTTTATCATAGATTAAAGTTGAAATCTTACTTCTGCTCATCGCTTCCCATTATAACAGCATATCCGTTTCCACGACGAATGATTTTGAAGAAGATTGCAGTTTGTTCCGATAAATCTTCGCTGACCAATGCTAGCAACCCGAAAGGTCCGTAAACACATCCATCAGAATTGTCACGATTATACAAAAGCTTATCATCAATTTTGTCAGAACTCAGTATTTGGGGATTATCTTCCAGAACAGGAAGGTCAAAGGTCACTTCTACGTCGGCCTTTTCAACAACAAGAAAAAGATAAGATGAAGTTAAAACAAAAGTAATACACAAGCCGATTGATTCGAGGAGACAATGTGTATATATATATTTGGCCAAATGAGTCTTTTTTTTCTTTTTTTCTTTTTTGAATTTTCTTATATATACTTTAGCTAATGTTCACATACAGTCTTTAGTTTATAAATAGATAAATTTTACAAAGATTTTCAAATCCTACATAAAATATCGGAAATTAATTAACATTCCATGATCATATCTCAAATCCGCACTTGTGTTGGTGATCTCAGAATCCGCAGAAAATTGTTCAGTCTCGGAAGAGTATGTACCAATAACATAACAATCTTTGCCTCCAATCTTTTCCTCAAAACTGACCTTCAAGACATGCCTCACACTAGCATTGTTCACCGAAGTCTCTACACCTTCTTTACCCGTGAGTGAAACCGGGAAAAAATCAACGCATTCCCACATTTCGTTGACTTGTGATGAAAGTAAAGGAACCGGATGCCTTGTCCACTGGATAAAATCATCACTGTGGTACAAAATCGCCATTCCTCTTTCAGTATCTCTATGCTTAGCTCCTATGAGAACTCTCCATCTCCCATCTTGCCCTTGCCACGCGGTAGTAGGGTCACGGAAGCAGTAATAGGGGACGTCATCTGGCGGAAGCATCACAGGGTTGTACTTTGGTTTTACCCACTCACGAAGCAAAGGGTCGGAAACGTCCTTAGGTTCGGCAAGAACTGTAACCTGATGTCTGTTAGGCTCGTCGAGTCCGGTGTACAAAATTACAGGTTTGCCATCAGGGAGGATGGTGGCGGATCCTGACCAGCAGCTGTTTCTGTCAAAGGACTCATCAGGAAAAAGGGCTGGTTGGAGTTGGATCCAGTTGACCATATCCTGTGAAACAGAGTGTCCCCATATGATCTTTCTACTGAACTCAGGAGCCAAAGGGTTGCACTGATAGAAAAAATGGTAGAATCCTTTGTAATACATTGGCGCTGAAACAAAATTTGTAACATAATATTGTCATCATCTAAGAACTTTTGGGGGGGGTTCCTTGTATGACAAGTTTAAAGTTAGGTTTAGTTACCGTTTGGATCTTCAGATGCATCCAAGGATTAGAAGTGACATAAACGAAATTAAGACAACAGTTAGTTACCTTTATGTTAAGGAATCATGTATTGGAAATTTGTACTATACATCGATCATCTCAATTGTCACCTCACAAAATTACCATCAAAACTAACAATTTCTACATTGTAAGGAAGGAAAAAAAAAAAAAAAAATAGAACCGTTGAGCCAATTTCTCTGCGGTTGGAAATGGAAGGAAGTCCGGTTAAGCACTTGGTTTGGAAGAAGATCTTGGACGTTTCCATGTTTAGCCATTGATTATCCGTCTTACTCCGTAACAGGATTATCTGATGATTCCGAAAATGATGTGTCTTTATGTCAATATGTGTGGCTGTTTATAAGAATTCTTGGGGATATGATCTTGCCAAGAAAATGATTATTAGGGTCGTCATAACACTTCATTGTTTTATTTTTTTTAACTTAACTTAATTAGCGTTGACCATTGGCAACAAACTTCTTATTTTGTGTTAAGCTAGAAATATCGTGGAAGAAACTCTCCGGAGAGTTCATGAACTATGATATTTAATTAATTGCGAATTTGCGATTATAGTAGGTTGTTTGGTCCTTAGTCTTTTTTATTAAAAAAGCATTTGCAGTGAAATGTCTTTGGTTTATTCATTAGTCGCCAATTTCTATGATCTTAGAAGCTTCTGCTGTCCCCTGGCGGTGGCGGGGTTAATATATTTTTTGATCAACTTGGTCCATGGTCTTTGTTTATGACAATGTATTAAAGGAATCTATACTATTAAGAGGGAAGTATTTTTAATAAGTAGACGTAGGTTAAGAAATTATTACATGAAATACCACTGAAAACAGAATAAGGATATATATAAATCATGTATCCAAACAGATTGATATTTAATAGGAGCCAAACAGATTGATATTAGTGGTATTAGCTGAACCAAAATTAAAAGATATAACCTTAAAAAATCGGGTGCAATTAAAATGGGTTCTAAATCGGTTTCCAAATAGATCATAGTCTAATAATAAAAATTACCTAACATTTATGAAAATTAAATTTATTACCATAAAAATCGGACACTTAAATTCAGAATTATATATATGTAAACATATTTAACTTGGTAATATATTTAGATATATTTCTGGAAACAACAATTTATTATATAAGGAATTGAATTGGTCAAACCTAATTTGATATTATAAATGACGTGGTTAATTAAAGAAAGTAAATATAGAATTATCAGAAATGGAAATAGATAACATTAGATTTTCAAATTTCTTTAAAAACTTAACAATATTTTTTATGAAAATAAAACAATAATTAATAATAAGAAAATAAATAATGTAACAACTAAAAAAGGAGTATGCTCTTTTATATTGATTTCAAACTGATTAATAAGAAGAAAATATTTAAATTATAGGTAATATATATATATATATATCCAAAAATTATTATTTTAAAACTTATGAAAGTTTTTAATGTTCTTAAATAACAGAGCTACTAAATTTAAATTTTGTCTAAAATCTATTTTTACAAAATTATTATATTTAATTAAAATAAATAACGATTAATAGTATAAATTAAAATCTATAATAAAATTTCATCGATTATGGTGTGAATTAATTGAAGATAATTGAAGTAATTAGTTATTTTGAGTTATGAAACAAATATTCAAACAAAATATAGGCGATATGATGGCGAATTTTGTGGAAACTATCAACGAACAATTACGAAATTTAAGCAATATATTTGGCAAACAATATTTTAATAATAAATGAAAAATCATAGACAGATACTGAACTTTTTCTATACCATTTTTCTATGTATAACGAAATTTTTTGTTTAAGCCTAGAATATATTTTTTCGTTTTTCAATTTTAATAGCACATAATTTTTTTGTTCTTTTTGCTAATTGAAGATCTAATTTGAGTTTTATATTCTTGATTTCAGCGTTCGAATAGAGCATGGAAATGGTTGTTTCTCCACCTTGTGTGTCACTGTTTCTTCAAACCAATGGTACTTTGATCTATTTATTCTTTAAATTTACTTAGTTTATTGACTTTGTAGATTTTATATTATGTTAAAGTTTGATCTTTCTTTTTTATGACACACCCTTGATTGAAAAATCATAAATATCGAGTTTTTATTAAATACTAATCAGGATATGGATAAGAGAAGGAAGAGCAGTTGGTAGAACATGGATCCTCAAATCAAGTAATCGAGCTAGATGGTATGAAGCATGACTACATCATTCTGGCTTTTTCATTTTGTTTAAAGGTTAGATTTTCAAATTTGTTTTAAAATTTAATCATATTTTTTTATGAAAATGAAACAATAATTAATAATAATAAAATGACTAATGAAACAACTATAAAAGGAATATGCTCTTTTATATTGATTTCAAACTGATTAAAAAGAATATATTTAAATTATAGGTAATATATATATCCGAAAATTATTGTTATGAAAATATTTTATTGTTCTTAAATAATAGAGCTACTAAATTCTAATTTTGTCTAAAATCTATTTTTATAAAAAATATTATATTTAATTAAAATAAATAACGAATAATAGTATAATTTAAAATCTTTAATAAAATTTCATCAATTATGGTTTGAATTAATTGTAGTAAAGGTTATTTTTAATGTATCATTAATTTGTGTGTTTTGTTTTTGAAGATTTGTTTTTGAGGATGGCAAACTTTGGTTTGATATTTTGGACTTGGGAATTAAACACATTAAGAAATTTATTGTTTGGTATTTAAATTAGCTAATAATTAGGGTGTGTTTATGAAGAGTTTTAGCCAAGGAGAATGTTGGATCACACAAGAAACAAGTACAAAACCATTTTACCAGGGAGTAGTACAATTAAGAGACTTTAATTGTGACGTGAAGACTATACTACTTGTGATTGATTTTATTGTGTTTAGACTTTTAAATGGGAAAACATGTAATCGTATTAAGGAGCAAGTGCATCCATCCACACATATTAAACTATTTGAAATAAACTTTTTGTATATCAATAATTTCATACCCAATATTTATGAAAATTATATTTAAGAAGTTTCCATAACCATTTCTATTAACAACAACATAACTATATGTTCAGAACCGTGCCATAGTTAGGAAAAAAGAAACATTCGCTTAGGGCATCAAATTTTGGAGAAAATATTAGGAGCATATATTATTTAGACTTTAGTCCTAATAAACTTATGTTTATATGAGACTTAATGGTTATGCTAAAATAATGTGTTAATAATATAGATAAATACGAAACAAATATTGGGCTTTGATATGGGCTTAATTAAGTGAGTAGAAAACAATTACTTCAACAATTAAGGTTTTTTAAAAAGTTAATAAATATTTAGGGTAAGCAAAGAAATATATATCCCTTTCTCCTCTTTTCTGAACAGAACTCAGTAAACAAAGTTTTCCTCTTGGCACAACTATGTATATGTTACAAGAAATCAAATATTACTTATGAAAACAACACCGCACGTACGTGCGGGTCCGTATCTAGGCACGTACGTGCATGTTTGAATCTCTTACATATTCTTTATTCGTTGGACTAAAATATACAATATCAAATAGTTAAATAAAAACTTAACATATAATGGGCATGACATATTTACTGTCCCAAAATAACATACCACATTTCTCTTACTATTTTTTTTTAATGTGATTATCTTTGTTGATAACAGAAACAAATCCAATCACTCTTTTGTCTAAACCGAATTAAAANGATATTAGTGGTATTAGCTGAACCAAAATTAAAAGATATAACCTTAAAAAATCGGGTGCAATTAAAATGGGTTCTAAATCGGTTTCCAAATAGATCATAGTCTAATAATAAAAATTACCTAACATTTATGAAAATTAAATTTATTACCATAAAAATCGGACACTTAAATTCAGAATTATATATATGTAAACATATTTAACTTGGTAATATATTTAGATATATTTCTGGAAACAACAATTTATTATATAAGGAATTGAATTGGTCAAACCTAATTTGATATTATAAATGACGTGGTTAATTAAAGAAAGTAAATATAGAATTATCAGAAATGGAAATAGATAACATTAGATTTTCAAATTTCTTTAAAAACTTAACAATATTTTTTATGAAAATAAAACAATAATTAATAATAAGAAAATAAATAATGTAACAACTAAAAAAGGAGTATGCTCTTTTATATTGATTTCAAACTGATTAATAAGAAGAAAATATTTAAATTATAGGAAATATATATATATATATATCCAAAAATTATTATTTTAAAACTTATGAAAGTTTTTAATGTTCTTAAATAACAGAGCTACTAAATTTAAATTTTGTCTAAAATCTATTTTTACAAAATTATTATATTTAATTAAAATAAATAACGATTAATAGTATAAATTAAAATCTATAATAAAATTTCATCGATTATGGTGTGAATTAATTGAAGATAATTGAAGTAATTAGTTATTTTGAGTTATGAAACAAATATTCAAACAAAATATAGGCGATATGATGGCGAATTTTGTGGAAACTATCAACGAACAATTACGAAATTTAAGCAATATATTTGGCAAACAATATTTTAATAATAAATGAAAAATCATAGACAGATACTGAACTTTTTCTATACCATTTTTCTATGTATAACGAAATTTTTTGTTTAAGCCTAGAATATATTTTTTCGTTTTTCAATTTTAATAGCACATAATTTTTTTGTTCTTTTTGCTAATTGAAGATCTAATTTGAGTTTTATATTCTTGATTTCAGCGTTCGAATAGAGCATGGAAATGGTTGTTTCTCCACCTTGTGTGTCACTGTTTCTTCAAACCAATGGTACTTTGATCTATTTATTCTTTAAATTTACTTAGTTTATTGACTTTGTAGATTTTATATTATGTTAAAGTTTGATCTTTCTTTTTTATGACACACCCTTGATTGAAAAATCATAAATATCGAGTTCTTATTAAATACTAATCAGGATATGGATAAGAGAAGGAAGAGCAGTTGGTAGAACATGGATCCTCAAATCAAGTAATCGAGCTAGATGGTATGAAGCATGACTACATCATTCTGGCTTTTTCATTTTGTTTAAAGGTTAGATTTTCAAATTTGTTTTAAAATTTAATCATATTTTTTTATGAAAATGAAACAATAATTAATAATAATAAAATGACTAATGAAACAACTATAAAAGGAATATGCTCTTTTATATTGATTTCAAACTGATTAAAAAGAATATATTTAAATTATAGGTAATATATATATCCGAAAATTATTGTTATGAAAATATTTTATTGTTCTTAAATAATAGAGCTACTAAATTCTAATTTTGTCTAAAATCTATTTTTATAAAAAATATTATATTTAATTAAAATAAATAACGAATAATAGTATAATTTAAAATCTTTAATAAAATTTCATCAATTATGGTTTGAATTAATTGTAGTAAAGGTTATTTTTAATGTATCATTAATTTGTGTGTTTTGTTTTTGAAGATTTGTTTTTGAGGATGGCAAACTTTGGTTTGATATTTTGGACTTGGGAATTAAACACATTAAGAAATTTATTGTTTGGTATTTAAATTAGCTAATAATTAGGGTGTGTTTATGAAGAGTTTTAGCCAAGGAGAATGTTGGATCACACAAGAAACAAGTACAAAACCATTTTACCAGGGAGTAGTACAATTAAGAGACTTTAATTGTGACGTGAAGACTATACTACTTGTGATTGATTTTATTGTGTTTAGACTTTTAAATGGGAAAACATGTAATCGTATTAAGGAGCAAGTGCATCCATCCACACATATTAAACTATTTGAAATAAACTTTTTGTATATCAATAATTTCATACCCAATATTTATGAAAATTATATTTAAGAAGTTTCCATAACCATTTCTATTAACAACAACATAACTATATGTTCAGAACCGTGCCATAGTTAGGAAAAAAGAAACATTCGCTTAGGGCATCAAATTTTGGAGAAAATATTAGGAGCATATATTATTTAGACTTTAGTCCTAATAAACTTATGTTTATATGAGACTTAATGGTTATGCTAAAATAATGTGTTAATAATATAGATAAATACGAAACAAATATTGGGCTTTGATATGGGCTTAATTAAGTGAGTAGAAAACAATTACTTCAACAATTAAGGTTTTTTAAAAAGTTAATAAATATTTAGGGTAAGCAAAGAAATATATATCCCTTTCTCCTCTTTTCTGAACAGAACTCAGTAAACAAAGTTTTCCTCTTGGCACAACTATGTATATGTTACAAGAAATCAAATATTACTTATGAAAACAACACCGCACGTACGTGCGGGTCCGTATCTAGGCACGTACGTGCATGTTTGAATCTCTTACATATTCTTTATTCGTTGGACTAAAATATACAATATCAAATAGTTAAATAAAAACTTAACATATAATGGGCATGACATATTTACTGTCCCAAAATAACATACCACATTTCTCTTACTATTTTTTTTAATGTGATTATCTTTGTTGATAACAGAAACAAATCCAATCACTCTTTTGTCTAAACCGAATTAAAAACAAATCAAAATTGGTAGAATATAGATATTGAATGTGTCTAACATTTCTAAAAAATAATACATTTACAAACATAACTTCATATATATGTAATATATTATAAAGCAAACATAGTTTTTTAAATCAACCCCGCACGTACGTGCGCGTCCGAATTTAGTTCTCCTACTAAAACTATCTACTATATCGAATCATTTAAGGCCTTCAAAATTTGTGATTAAAAACAAGGAGACAGCAAATTTATGGACACTTTATCTGTTCTTTTGAGCTGATTCTATTGTTATAAAAAAAAAAAAAATAAATAAATAAATTAATTAAAATAGATAATCCCTTACAAATTACAATTATATAGGGGGTAATAAATTATAACCTTGTTATGAAACCGTTGGCTCACAAACACCGTAATTAAAACTCTAAAATATTTGGTACTTTTGGTAAATAATTTCTTCATAGTAAATAGTAGTACAAAACAATTTAGCGTTATAATTTTATTACAAGCTAGCTAATCGGTTAAAAGTTAAAGACTTTGGTGTTGTCACCACCAAGAAGAGCTGAGAGCCTGAGATCGTATCGAAACTTTAAGCTTCGAGGTTTCTATCCTCCGCGCGCGCGACGATGTCGGAGACTCGCCGGAATCAATCTAGCCAAGAACGAATCGATAATAACTCGAGTTAGCTTTTATCTCCTTTTCTCAATCCATGACCCTTTCAACGTACCCAAAAATTGTACCAATGTGTTTTTGATTTTGACATTCTCTTTATCATTTGGATTTTACTGATGTGTGAGTGTTATGTTCAATTGTTCCCTAGAACTACCAATTTGCATTGTGTTGGGCGTTCATTGTTTGATTTAGACTCACTTCTGATTGATCATAGAACAAGTTTTGTTTCTTTAGCCGCTTGTACATTGTTTGTGTTCTTTTTGTCTGGGCAGTGATTCAACAACGAAGAGTTGTGATTGAGAACAGTCATGGTGAGAAACTCGTTGGAGTTTTGCAAGATACTGGTTCTACTGAAACTGTTGTCATCTGCCATGGCTTTCAATCATCAAAGGTGTTTGCTTTTTTCTTTTGGTTACCATCTCATTCTCATTAACTGATTTGTATTGCTTTTACTGTAATCTTTATATGTCCTTGTAGGATCGGATTCCCATGGTCACCATTGCTGATTCCTTTGAAAGAGCCATGATTAGTTCTTTTCGATTTGACTTTGCTGGCAACGGGTGAATGAATCCATCTCACTAGCTTATATCTTTCTCTCTTTTAAAGTGGGGAAGTGATTTGTTGCTTTTACTCATGTTTTTGTGGCTTCAGGGAAAGCCAAGGATCATTTCAGTATGGTAACTATCGCCGTGAAGTTGAAGATCTGCGTTCTGTTCTGCAACACTTGCGTGGTGATAAACGTGAGATTTCTGCGATTATCGGACATAGTAAAGGTAATATCATTGTAAAACTAAGGTGGACTTTATGTTTTTGAGTTTCAAGAAGGTATATGTAAGATCTGAAGCGTTGTTGTTGTCACTGAATTATGTGCAGGTGGGAATGTAGTGCTTTTGTATGCAGCAAAGTACAATGATGTGCAGACTGTTGTAAATATCTCAGGAAGGTTTTTTCTTGAAAGAGGAATCGAAGGCCGGCTTGGTAAGGATTACTTCAAGAGAATCAAAGAGGATGGGTTCATTGATGTCAGGAACAGAAAGGGTACATCTTCCAGCATTTTTTTTTCTTTTGTGAATGTTAGAGCCTCTTAACACTTAAGAGGCAACTCCTTCCCTTTATTTGTTGCAGGAAAGTTTGAATATCGGGTAACAGAAGAGAGTCTAATGGACCGTCTCACAACCAGTACTCTTGAAGGATGTCTCTCAATTCATGAAAACTGCAGGTCTATCATACATATTCTATTAAGGATTTGTCTCTTTTGGTTTCTATCTAATAGAGGAACTAATGATGGTTCTCTTCAAATTTCAGGGTCTTAACAGTTCATGGGTCAAAAGATAGGATCGTGAATGTAACAGAGGCGTCCGAATTTGCGAAATATATAAAGAATCATAAGCTGTGTCTTATTGAAGATGCTGATCATGAGTTCACTTCTCACCAGCATCAGCTTGCTTCTATTGTTCTCTCATTCTTCAAATTGGATCTCAAGAAAGATGGCGAGTCAGGTGACATCAGTACAAGTAACCAAGACTCCATGAGATCAGTTGNAATGAAAATATTTTATTGTTCTTAAATAATAGAGCTACTAGATACTAATTTTTTCTAAAATCTATTTTTATAAAAAATATTATATTTAATTAAAATAAATAANTCAAGAAAGATGGCGAGTCAGGTGACATCAGTACAAGTAACCAAGACTCCATGAGATCAGTTGTTCCTATTAGGTCGCGAATTTAAATAGCTTTGCTGAGTCAGTTAATGTCTTAGTTGAGAGTTTGATATGATAAACCACTAGAGCACAGTTAGAGATCAAAATGTCCTTATGATGAATAAAATCTCAGTATCAGGTTCAATGTTGTATATGTCTCAACACTGATTCGATTGTAACGGTTAAGAACCGGTTTTGCCAATGAGAGTATATTCAGAGCCTAAAACCCAGAATGGTGAAAGCTGATCATGGGTCAAGGTTGAAGAACACATTCATTTCAAGACACATTTTTAATATTATGACCCACCACCAAAAAAACAGAAACGTTTGGAGAAACCTGTCTGGAATTATCGCAGCCGGAATAAGAAAATAGTATGATAATCCAAACTATACGTTATGTTGAAAGTTATTATCACGATGCGATTTCCTCCAAACACAAAGGAGAGTACTCAGGAACTAACTCGTCTACATGAACCCGCCATGCCACAAAACAAAGAACAAAGGCGATCCATCAACCAGCCTGCACCTTCTTCCCATCTTCAATGAAGAAAATGGATCTTTCAGGTACCTGGATATGGCAATGCAACAATCATTAGGACGGATTGTGAAGCAGATCTACAAACAAGAACAAATTAGGGAAGAGAAAAGGATAAGTAATGTTACATCGGGCCAAGTGTCTGTGATGAACTCAACGATATCATAGATTATATCTCCTTGAACATCAATTTGTTCCTTTTCAGTTGGTCCCTGAAACACATAAATTTTTGAAAATCAGAGTGGTTCAAAACTCGGATAGAAGTAGATTTCATAGTTATCTTCGGAGCCCATATTTTGAAATTAGAAACTCAACAGTTCTAAAGCATTACAGACTCTATGAAACCATAAGCTGCCAAAACCAGTATCACTAGTCTGTCTAAGCAACAAGTTAAGCACATTTGTATGCAATTCATCTTCTTATACATACCTTGACAACTGATGCTCCTGTGGCAAACTTCTTCCCGAGCTTTTTAGAGGCGTCACTGAGTTTTATCCCTGAAGAACAAATTTTTAATGGACAAACGAATGAGGTTTGTTCCAGCCAGTAAGATGACTAAGATATCTCACCAAAAAAAGGTAAACAACTCACCAAACAGTTCAAGTCCTTTCACAATGGTGATACACTTACGCTTGTTGCGCACAACCTTTTCAATAATCACTTCTAGTCTCTCCTATGTAGGTACCATAAGCATTATAAAATTAGACAACCGGATAAACAAGTCCACATGAAAAACCACGAAAACGAAAGAAGTATGTCTATCATGGAAAATTGGTAAATACATTATTAAGGTTGCACAAAATTACTTACTTTCTTTTTAAGTTTTCCCCCTGGAAGGCGTTTCACTTCCTCCTTCTTGGATGTCCCTCCTATATATATTTGAAAATCCAGTGATAACTGATTAGAAATTTAACAAAAAAGCCAAATCCTTTCAACATAGGCATCAACACCAAATCAGTAACTCTAGAAATTCTCATTCATGTTTAACAGTTCAACTGCAGATTCATCAGCCAAAGAGAAAAACATCACAGATGCTTCCAGCCATTCAATTGGAATTGTGCATAAGCGATATAAAGTAACAAATACGTGTAAACATTAGAATACAAATATCAAGTACATTGCAGAGCCCTATTGAGAGAGAAAGTAAACTTGCAAATATATGAACACGCGAAATGAAAAATGCACGGTTACATACCAGTCTGAGCTGAAGATTGAGCCCCATCAGCACCACCAGAAGAGATTCCCACCGACTGAAGTTTGTCAGAAACACTACTTGCTGCCTTCTCGTTAGCCTCTGAACATTTAAATACATTTTAGTCAAATCAAAAATATTAGTAAGCCGTCAAATCAGATAGTCATTAACTCATAACCAGTAGAACCGAAGTACAAAAGGGTACAAAATAAATCGAAAAATTTACACATTAGCATTACAAATTGATGATACAGTACAGCATTCAAAATACGCAATGACATGATAGCTTATCAAGACCTGCTTATTAAACGCTTGCAAAATAAGATTCACCAAACTGAACAGAATCATAAATATCTGATGAATCAAGTTAAAAACAAAGAGCTTCATCTTTTGATTGTGTGATTATCTTTATACCTTTCAATAATTGAAAACTCGAAGCAATAGTCTATAAGGTTGAACATTTTTAGATGGGATTCTAAAAAGTTAAAAAAAGTCGAAACATGTGAAATTAGGGTTTGATCTAAATATGAGGGTACCTTTGAGGAGATCAGGATAGAGATCGGGGGCGTTTTCTACGAGCCAGGGCTTACATCTGGCGAAATCGGGACCAAACTCGCAGTATTCGGCAGGAAGAGAACAAACTCCGCAGTACAAAACCTTCACCGGCTCGAGCTTCTCCGCCATAGATTATATATATTCCGAAAGTTCCTTTTCGAAAAAGCGGCAATGAGATTCTTCCTTCTGTAGCAAAGTTGAAGCGAGTGATGATGATGAGGTAGATAGAGAATATGGTTTCTACGGCGGAACAGTCCCTTCTCCTTTTTTTTTTTTTTTTTTTTTTTTTNATGACATGATAGCTTATCAAGACCTGCTTATTAAACGCTTGCAAAATAAGATTCACCAAACTGAACAGAATCATAAATATCTGATGAATCAAGTTAAAAACAAAGAGCTTCATCTTTTGATTGTGTGATTATCTTTATACCTTTCAATAATTGAAAACTCGAAGCAATAGTCTATAAGGTTGAACATTTTTAGATGGGATTCTAAAAAGTTAAAAAAAGTCGAAACATGTGAAATTAGGGTTTGATCTAAATATGAGGGTACCTTTGAGGAGATCAGGATAGAGATCGGGGGCGTTTTCTACGAGCCAGGGCTTACATCTGGCGAAATCGGGACCAAACTCGCAGTATTCGGCAGGAAGAGAACAAACTCCGCAGTACAAAACCTTCACCGGCTCGAGCTTCTCCGCCATAGATTATATATATTCCGAAAGTTCCTTTTCGAAAAAGCGGCAATGAGATTCTTCCTTCTGTAGCAAAGTTGAAGCGAGTGATGATGATGAGGTAGATAGAGAATATGGTTTCTACGGCGGAACAGTCCCTTCTCCTTTTTTTTTTTTTTTTCTTCTTTTTGTTCGTCGCGTTGCCCCCGCGAAGAGAGATGATGTCGGAAAACCAAACAGTGAAACGAAAAGTGAAAAAGGGGCTTAGGATATTGTGTTTGGGCTTCAGATTTTTATTATTTGAAAACGACAAATATAATTTGGGCCCAGATCCAATACACCACAAGACTCTCTACATTGAATTTTTCTCTTTTATCCGTTTTAAGACGCACCTAATACAATACATTTTTGTCAACTTTTTCATTTAAATGCGGGACTTTTTTTTGCCGTTTTGGGTAGCGCCATGGACAGATTCCTTCCTCTCGTTTTTGGTCACACCGACATTGTCCGTAGTTGGATAAGATCTCACGATCCCTATCCTCCTTGGTCGATAAAACAAAATACTACTAGTATATGCACTTAAAGACGATTTAATAAGGTTAATGAACCCATTTATTTTCATATTTTTAGGACAGTATGGCCGGGAAACTTGTCTTTTAGGAGATTTTTTATGGCAATATATAATTTAATGTGCTGTATCAATTCAAACCCACCACATAACACATTCATGAATCGGAGGGTGGTAGGAGTCCATAGTATTAATTTTTTATAACATGCAAAATATTGCAAACTGCTTAAAGAGAGATGATGATGATGCTTCAAAATCTAACACATTTAACACATCTCTTGTGTTCTTTCTCTTCACGAACCCCACGGCATCTTTTTGCATTTTTAAGGTTCTGTTTTTATTACTACTACTATGATCTTTTTTAACTTTAATGCTCACTATATACAACTCACTGCTGCAAATCTCCAGCTTTTTAGTACTCTTCATTCCCTTATATACTGTATTACATTTATACTATTTTTTTTTTTGTATCCATTAAAAAGAACATAATTTCAAAAACAAGAAAGTTCCAAACAAACAAACAAAATTATAAAATAAAAATCTTAGAAGCCGTGAATTCTCTGTGGTCTTCTTCTACTTGACAATATCTTATCTCTCTCTCTCTGACTCTTCTCTGAATTTTTTCTTTTTTGTGTTTTAACTAACAAACTGAAAGAAATCTTCTTTTGGATCATTCCCAAAAGTTTTAACAAATCCATAAAAATAAAAATAGAAAAATTTTCAATTGTGAAAAGTTTCAACTAAAAACTCCATTTCCAGACCTTAACACTAAGATCAGACTTACACTTAGTTTTTTTAGAAGTTGCTATAACAGGTGCTTTCCCTTTTGGTACACTTCCTTCAAAACCTTCACAGCTCACTTTGATCTCTACTCCTTCACTCTTCAGCTTCCCCATTATCATCTTCACTTTAGTCCTCATCTGGATCTCATACCCCACACGCGCGCGCGTCAGATCTGATCTCAAATGCTTCGCCTCGTCCGGATCTAACTCACGCGCCGTTGTCGACGTAGCGATCACTCCGTGGAACGATGTCTTATTCCCGTTATCGCTAAAAAACGCCGGCACTGTTCCGTTCCCGAGAGCCGTACCGGATTTAGCCGACACGACGGTGACGACGAAAGGATCGTACGAGAAACTGAGGTGTTGGTTTGGATTCTCCGAGAGGAGAGTGAAGTTGAAGAAGGAAGAGAGATGAGAGACGGAGGAATCGGAGGAAGTGGTTAAGTTAACGCGTCCGATACGAAGCGAAGGAACGGAGAAGGAAGGTGGACGAGGATGGTAGATCACGTACATGGCGGTGGCGGCGATCGCAGTCATGAGAGCTAAGATGAGAATTATGAGAATGGACCAGAAACAGCAGCAGCAGCAGATTCTTTTGCAGGTTGGTCGAGATTGGTGGTGGTGACGACGGCTGTAAGGCTGAGGACGGTAAACCGGACGGTTAGCTGGTGGGATGTAGACTTGAGGTTTTTGGTTAGCTGTTCCGTTGGTTGTTGTAACGGCGGCGGGAGCTGGAGGAGGTGGGATGGATGGAACTCCGTTAGTGGCGGTTGTTGTTGGTGGTTTGGAAGCTGGGAAGACTCGCTCTGTCATCTTTCTTTCTTCTCCGATTGTGTTTCTTTCTCTGGTCAGATCTGAGCTCTCACACAACAATGAGAGAGAGAGAGAGAGAGTGAGATAAAGAGAGAGACAATAGAGAGAGTTTTTTTTTTTTTTGTGGAATCTTAATAGCTTTAAATTTTAGTTTTATTATTAATTTTCTTTGGAAGTATTTATTTATATTTATTGCTGTTTTAAAAAAAAATAATTTTTTTTTCTTTCAGTTTTCAGTTTTTTTTTTTTTTTTTTGTTTACTTAGATTTTTGTGAATGTTCATGACTTCCATGCCCAAGTCTGTGGAATCTTCATTGGGTGGTAACAAATATTTAATGTAGATGATTATATTTAGTATATTTATACAGTGTCTCCAAGTAATATACAAATAAATTTATTTGCTGTGTTTCACACTAAGATTTGTTTTTTTCTCATTTTCAAGATTATTAAATTTTAGGTGCTGAAGGCTTCTTCCCAGCCAATAAAGAAAAAATCACACCAAAAATTTTCAAATCTTATTAGTAACTCAAATAGATTTTTTTTTTTTTTTTTTTTTNTCGACAACTAAAATAGACTTAAAATTGGGTTATATAATTGTTATAGTGTATCCATAAACTCAAATGAAGAAAAATGGGGGAAATGCGTTACATTTGTAGATGTAATTAAAAAGTTTAAAAACCAAATAAAATGACGGAAGAAATAATCCACCGACACATAGTAGTGAGTGATAGTGGTAGCAGTTCACTGCCCCTTTTTTTTATTTCTTTAAAAAAATGAAACGAGAGTGCACGCAATTGAATCAGTTTGAATTTAAGTCCGTGCAGGTTTTAAAAAAAATTAAGTGCGTGCTGCAGATATTGGAGTAATAATGGATTAGGGATCCGAAAGTTTTAAATATGCTGGTAATTAGAATAAACAAACCCTTTTTGTTCAGAGAGTAAATCCCAAGTCAATTATTTCTTCATTAGCTTCATCGGCAATGCTGCTCTGCTTTTAATTTTTTTTTTGTTAATCCTTTGTTTTCGAGCTCTCAATTCCCAAGGTTTTAACGTGATTTATAATTCATTACTAGTACTAACTAGCTCTCTAACTAAGTATCGTTTAGACTTTTTTACCACACTTCAATTATCACCCGTCAAGTGTCGACTTCCATAAAGTTTTAACTCAACATGCATCACATTTCATTAAAAGATAACTGCATTACAGAGTAGCCTTGTCGGAAAACTACAAGTGGTTCCGACCAGCAAGGTACATAAACATTAACGATGGTACACATAAAAGGGAATAATATATACTGTAGCCTTCTTCGCCAAAGTGTCCTCCATACCCCATAAAGTCAATACATCCGATCCAATGATCCAATCCAATAAAACATATGGTAAACTTTGTTTTTAACGTCTTACTTTCATTCCTTTGAATTCAAAAAATTTACATTGTCATTTGTCGAGCATGAACACTTAAAACAAATATCATAAAAACAATTTTAAAACATGAAAACACTTAAAAACAAGGGTTAATTAGGAGAATACCACAATTTTGAAAGTTATTTAAGAGAATACCACAACAACATTTTTTCATTGGAAAATACCATAGGGCCCACGTTTTTTTTGGAGTGAAAAGACTTAATCACTCTTTTCTGTTTTAGTGTTAGATAGAAAGAGTGAAATATTTGGTGTGATTTTTTAAAATAGCATGTAATATTTATATTTTACATGTTATATTGAACTAAATAACGTTTAATTGTAAACCCAAACCGACAAATAATCTCGTTTTAATTATAAAATCTAAATCCTAACCATCTAATTTCGTTTTAATTGTAAAATCTAAACCCTAACCATCTCATTTGTGAACCCAAACCGACATATAATTTCGTTTTAATTGTAAAATCTAAACCCTAACCATCTTATTTGTGAACCCAAACCGACATATAATTTCGTTCTAATTGTAAAATCTAAACCCTAACCATCTTATTTGTGAACCCAAACCGACATATAATTTCGTTCTAATTGTAAAATCTAAACCCTAACCATCTTATTTGTGAACCCAAACCGACATATAATTTCGTTCTAATTGTAAAATCTAAACCCTAACCATCTTATTTGTGAACCCAAACCGACATATAATTTCGTTCTAATTGTAAAATCTAAACCCTAACCATCTTATTTGTGAACCCAAACCGACATATAATTTCGTTCTAATTGTAAAATCTAAACCCTAACCATCTTATTTGTGAACCCAAACCGACATATAATTTCGTTCTAATTGTAAAATCTAAACCCTAACCATCTTATTTGTGAACCCAAACCGACATATAATTTCGTTCTAATTGTAAAATCTAAACCCTAACCATCTTATTTGTGAACCCAAACCGACATATAATTTCGTTCTAATTGTAAAATCTAAACCCTAACCATCTTATTTGTGAACCCAAACCGACATATAATTTCGTTCTAATTGTAAAATCTAAACCCTAACCATCTTATTTGTGAACCCAAACCGACATATAATTTCGTTCTAATTGTAAAATCTAAACCCTAACCATCTTATTTGTGAACCCAAACCGACATATAATTTCGTTCTAATTGTAAAATCTAAACCCTAACCATCTTATTTGTGAACCCAAACCGACATATAATTTCGTTCTAATTGTAAAATCTAAACCCTAACCATCTTATTTGTGAACCCAAACCGACATATAATTTCGTTCTAATTGTAAAATCTAAACCCTAACCATCTTATTTGTGAACCCAAACCGACATATAATTTCGTTCTAATTGTAAAATCTAAACCCTAACCATCTTATTTGTGAACCCAAACCGACATATAATTTCGTTCTAATTGTAAAATCTAAACCCTAACCATCTTATTTGTGAACCCAAACCGACATATAATTTCGTTCTAATTGTAAAATCTAAACCCTAACCATCTTATTTGTGAACCCAAACCGACATATAATTTCGTTCTAATTGTAAAATCTAAACCCTAACCATCTTATTTGTGAACCCAAACCGACATATAATTTCGTTCTAATTGTAAAATCTAAACCCTAACCATCTTATTTGTGAACCCAAACCGACATATAATTTCGTTCTAATTGTAAAATCTAAACCCTAACCATCTTATTTGTGAACCCAAACCGACATATAATTTCGTTCTAATTGTAAAATCTAAACCCTAACCATCTTATTTGTGAACCCAAACCGACATATAATTTCGTTCTAATTGTAAAATCTAAACCCTAACCATCTTATTTGTGAACCCAAACCGACATATAATTTCGTTCTAATTGTAAAATCTAAACCCTAACCATCTTATTTGTGAACCCAAACCGACATATAATTTCGTTCTAATTGTAAAATCTAAACCCTAACCATCTTATTTGTGAACCCAAACCGACATATAATTTCGTTCTAATTGTAAAATCTAAACCCTAACCATCTTATTTGTGAACCCAAACCGACATATAATTTCGTTCTAATTGTAAAATCTAAACCCTAACCATCTTATTTGTGAACCCAAACCGACATATAATTTCGTTCTAATTGTAAAATCTAAACCCTAACCATCTTATTTGTGAACCCAAACCGACATATAATTTCGTTCTAATTGTAAAATCTAAACACTAATCATCTCATTTATGAACCCAAACCGACATATAATTTCGTTCTAATTGTAAAATTTAAATCCTAACCATTTTATTTGTGAACCCAAATCGATATATAATTTCGTTCACAAAACAAAAATTACATGATATTTAAACAAATAACATGTAATATATGTAATGGGTATAAAAGTAATTGTATATGAGGAGAGAGAATGCACTGTGGGTCCTATGGTAGTTTCTTAAATACTTTTGAAAATTGTGGTATCTAGTGCATATTCCCTTAAAAACAAATAGCATAACAAAACATTTTAATCACTTGCACGATAATTTGTCTAAATAGGGCTAGATTTTCGATAATGACTTTTAGTAGTTTTGAGACACAAACCTAACATGTCCGAACAATAAGTAGCACAAAACTGAGGGCGAAAGAAAATGAAAGCTAGAGGAGAGGATCAACTGATTTGATCGCATTGACAATCACCTTTCCCTTTTACGAAACTAAAAAAAGTACAGTATACAATATGAACCATTGAAGATGAGTTAATTATACAGTCTCACAAATGACACATATGATATGAGGCAAAATGATTAATACAGTATGCAAATTTCAGTAGTAAATTAATTTTAAAAATTTAAACAGTTATTCACCTTTTTTTTTTCATTTGTTCTATCCAAATTTAATTGTTACACACTACCGGCTATCACCGGACCTTTTAGTCTGGTTAGTTTATTATACCGGATAATATCCAAAACCGGACCTGACCAAAGCTACCAGATGCCACGTGTAATGTTGACTCTTTTTCGAAACCCTTACTGTAACTTACTCTCAGTCGCCACTTTCACACAACTCACAAAAATCATCGAGCTATGGCGGCAGCAACTCACCTTCTCTCCCAACCTTCATCTCTCCGTGGAACTCTAAACCAATACCAATTGAATCAAACCTCACCACTCTCCAGACTCCCAATTCTGTCTCTTAAATCCACTTTGAAGCCACTTAAACGCCTCTCCGTGAGAGCCGCCGCCGTTTCACAAAACTCCTCCAAAACCCTCACAAAGGAATCTTCTCCTGCGTCGTCGTTCGATCACTGTTTCAAGAAATCGTCAGATGGGTTTCTCTATTGCGAAGGAACTAAGGTTGAGGATATCATGGAGTCAGTCGAGAGAAGACCTTTTTACTTGTACAGCAAACCTCAGATCACTAGGAACCTCGAGGCTTATAAAGAAGCATTGAAAGGAATGACGGCTGTTATTGGTTACGCTATTAAAGCTAATAACAATCTCAAGATTTTGGAGCATTTGAGGAGTTTGGGTTGTGGTGCTGTGCTTGTCAGTGGGAATGAGCTCAGGCTTGCTCTTCGTGCTGGTTTCAATCCCACCAAGTAAGATTCTTTTAAGTAAAGTTCATCCCTTTAATAAAATTGGAATAGTGTTTGACTTGTTGATGGAATCAGAATGTGAGGATATTGATATGAATGGTGTTGTGATTATGTCTTTGTTATATGAAATGAACAGGTGTATTTTCAATGGAAATGGCAAGTCGTTGGAAGATTTAGTTCTAGCTGCTCAAGAAGGTGTTTTTGTGAATGTCGATAGTGAGTTTGACTTGAAAAACATTGTGGAAGCTTCAAGAATTTCTGGTAAGCTGGTCAATGTACTGCTGCGTATCAATCCTGATGTCGATCCTCAGGTATGGTTTCATTTATCCTTTTTATTATTTTTTTAGCATTATGTCTAATGTAACTGGTCTGTACAGTTTGGATATGAGTGAGCTTTTTCTGTTTTGTTACAATTTTCAGGTGCATCCATATGTAGCTACTGGGAACAAGAACTCAAAGTTTGGTATCAGGAACGAGAAGCTTCAATGGTTTCTGGATGAGGTGAAAGCACATCCTAAAGAGCTTCAGCTTGTTGGAGTTCATTGCCATCTAGGCTCTACCATTACAAAGGTAACTCCAGTTAGTGATGTAATCAGATGAATATGGATTGTTTTCTGTTTGTGTTTTCCATGTTTGCTTTTGCTCCGTCTATTAAATATTGAGTCTTGAGCTCTACATATGTGTATATTTTTATGTTGATTCCAGGTGGATATATTCAGAGATGCTGCGGTTCTCATGGTGGAATACATTGAGGAAATACGGCGTCAAGGCTTTGAAGTTAGTTACTTGAACATTGGTGGTGGTTTAGGGATAGATTATCATCATGCCGGTGCTGTCCTTCCTACACCCATGGATCTCATCAACACTGTAAGAAGAACATCTCAAAAAATCTATCATTCATCTTGAGCTCTAAATTATTGGAATTGGTAGAATCTTTACAATCTTTGATCTGTTTCAGGTAAGAGAGCTTGTTTATTCACATGAGCTGCATCTAATAATCGAGCCAGGGAGATCTCTGATTGCAAACACTTGCTGTTTCGTCAACCATGTAACTGGTGTGAAGACAAATGGAACTAAAAACTTCATAGTGATTGATGGAAGTATGGCTGAGCTTATCCGTCCCAGTCTTTATGATGCTTATCAGGTAAAAACAAATATGCTACTCACAGCAGCATCTGCAGATTTTGGTCTCTTGGAGTTATGCTAAACATCCTCTTGTTCTTGTTTCTTAATGCAAAAGCACATTGAGTTGGTCTCTCCTCCACCGCCTGAAGCAGAGGTTACCAAATTCGACGTAGTAGGTCCTGTCTGTGAATCTGCTGATTTCTTGGGCAAAGACAGAGAGCTTCCCACTCCTCCACAGGTATGATGAGGATCTGATTCTGTTTGGCAGCCCACAGCTCTAGGTGGAATATAATGAGTTTCTTGTATCCATTACAGGGAGCTGGTCTGGTGGTTCATGACGCTGGTGCATACTGTATGAGCATGGCTTCCACTTACAATCTCAAAATGCGTCCTCCGGAATACTGGGTACCAACACATTTTCTTCGTCAGGAGAATGATCCCGAGAGAAATTGTCATGAATTTCATCTGATTGTCTTCAATTTTGTGTTCTTTGTTTTTGCAGGTTGAAGAAGATGGGTCCATCACTAAGATAAGGCATGCTGAGACATTCGATGACCATTTGCGTTTCTTTGAAGGTCTTTGAACACNATTCTGTTTTGACAGCTCACAGCTCAAGTAACGTGGAATTTTTAAATGAGTTTATTGTATTCATTACAGGGAGCTGGTCTGGTGGTTCATGACGCTGGTGCATACTGTATGAGCATGGCTTCCACTTACAATCTCAAGATGCGTCCTCCGGAATACTGGGTACCAACACATCTTGTTCTTGTTTACTGGGAGAAATTGTTATAAATATTAACTTATTTTCTTCAATTTCTGTTCTTTGTTTTCGCAGGTTGAAGAAGATGGATCCATCACTAAGATAAGGCATGCTGAGACATTTGATGACCATTTGCGTTTCTTTGAAGGTCTTTGAACACTTGAGATTTACTCGTCATTGTTGCTATTTAGTTCAATTGTATGATTATTCGGAATCAGAACCACAATGCTATTGCTGTTTTAGATTTTCACATTCTGTGCTTTAATTCAAAGTCCTCAATGAAGTGAGTGATAATTATATGAATAAGAAAGAGGTCACAAGTGAAGACCAACAAATAAAAGGTGAATTTGTGGGTTATGATTATTCTTTTGGTTTCTTCTTAGTTACTACAAGTCCAAAGTTGTTCATTGTCCAAACAAAAAAAGACTTGAGAAACTCAATAAAGCTATTTCAAAACCAGGAATAAAGATTACACCGAACCAACGATGTTTTCAGTGGGATCATGGGTCAAAAAAGCTATTTAATAACCCAACAAAATCTTTAATACAAAGTGTACAGAAGCATCAGAAAACCAAAAAAAAACCTAGTCAGTAATGGATGTCAAGGACGGCCTTTGAGATCACCTAATCTGTTTTGGTTTCATCACACAAAAGAAGAATGAAAAAAAAACCTCAGGTTACAACTTACAAGTAACTCAAAGATAAAAGAGAAAGCCAGTAGAAAAAGGTTACCTATGAAACCGAATGCTTCTATACAAAAGCATGATGGTAAGTAAAAGCGTAGCCACAGCTGAACACAAATGCCCCAGTGAATGCCCACTGATGATATATCGATTGGTATTGTAAATTTTGTTGTCTGCAAGTCCTTGAATCTTGGCAATAGCGTAAGCCGCTGCATTCATCATAATAATCAGAAATTAGAAGAGAAGCAAATTCTAACAAGAAAACCGTAAAAGTGGTTTTTGAGTTTTTAAAAAAACCTGTTGCCCAGAGCCAGAATCTAGAGTGAGTATACTTGGGAGGTAACAAAACTGTCATGACGGGAATCACCAGACATGGAATCAACTGGAACGTCATGCATAACCGGAGATCATTAAACACTCTGCCATCAACTAAGACACATATAATTTCAATCCGAACCTGACTAAAACAAAATCACTGAAAATGTATATTAACAGAGAAGGTAATGGTTTCTGGTTTGAATGTTACCTGGCGTAAGCAATGCTGAGAAATGATGTGAATAGAAGCAAGATGAGGCAACTTAGTCCCACTCTCTCCCCCGCTCTCTCAACCAAAAAACTAGAGAAAAGCGACGAATACGCAATCAATATCTGCAATTACCGTCATTAATCAAGAAACAGCTATTCATAAACATTTCCAATCCGGTAAACTCTACACCCAAAAACCTCCACACAGCCTCAATCCCATTAGATATAGAAAGATTCTTTACAAGTTTTGTTCACAATGTAGTACTTGTAGAAACAACAGAAGAAAACTAAGTGCAAACATAAAGACTCATCTAAGGTTTCTTTCTATAACTAAGTGCAAACATAAAGACTCATCACTCATCTAAGCTTTCTTTCCATATATAGCCTATAAGATAGTTCACAGGACAAGTAAAGGTGAAATTGGTGGGTGAGAAAAAACGAACAGGTAAAGTGTCCCAGACGATTCTGTTGTCATCAGGTTTGAGATGATAAAAAGCAGAACCAAAGGCGAAGCTAGCAATACCAGCGTAGAACAATGTCCATCCCCAGATCTCACCTTTCAAACTAACATTACAACAAATCAAGAAGTTAAAACACTAATCAAAATCCCAAAAAAAAAAAAAAAATGTAAAAAAGAGAAGAGAAGACAGTAATAACTAATAACAAAACCTTATATTGAAGAAGCTTCCACCAAGGCAAAGAACAAAACCAAGAACCCCAATAATAAGAAAGGGAAAGTTGGTTATCACATTCAATGTGTTAGGCACTCCTGTTCACAACAACATCAAAACACACACCTGTCTCTCATTATTATTATTACACACATGCAACACACAAATAGAGAGAGGGGAGAGAGAGAGAGAGGGAAGAGAGTGATATGGATGATTGATGATACCCATGAAATTGCGTTTATCAGCAAAGAGATGGTGACGAAGAGGAACTTTGGGAGTGATGAACATGATGATTAACCAACACATAAACGATCCCACCATCAAAATTCGTTTCCTTTTCCATCTCCCGATCTGTTGCTCCGTCAACCACACCATTTTTAATCCTCTCTCTCTCTCTCTCTCAAGAATTGTATAAAGGTGACGCCTTTTTATTTGTAGTTTAGTTTTCTGAGATGGCTTACTCAGTAATCAGTGTTACATACAAGCCAGGTTAAGGAAAAAGAATGGCAAAGATGGATTTATTGCGAGTCGCTGTTTGTACAAATGTTTCGATTTAGAACAACGTGCGGCGGAATCTGTCTTTTTTTTACTACTTTGGTTGAGGCTGACGGGTACGACGACGACGATCCCATTTCTTTTATGTTTTGTCGCTGTTGACCAGGACCATCAAACGTTGCCGTTTCATGTTCTTTATTCTTTCGCAATCTAACCCTTGTATGTTTCTAAATGTGCTTGTTTGTGTGTGAAATGCTACAAAAAAAAGTATTCCAGAAAACAAAAGAGTATATATTTAAGCAGAAGAAGATGAAACCAAACTATACGCAATATATGTATCTATTAGCATTAAGTATTAACTATAGAGAGAAACCAAAACATTGATAAATCAGAAACATCTTGCTTCACTTGTAAATCAACGAAAGCAACTAAGAGACCAGAAGGATGGGGAACACTTTTTGCATTTGCTTTTTTTTTTTTTTTTTTGATCTTCTTTTTCCGTTTTGACTTTTTTCACTATTGAAGTTTATATAGTAAAGTTTTGTACGGATTAAACAAAAAACCCATCTGGACTTGGATAACCTTAACAACACACGTCGTCTCGTCATTCAATAACTTTATGTGTTTGGTAGTAAGTATAAATCTGCCTAATCATGACCCCAAACTGAATATTCTACAGTTATCCAATTAGAAGAACCAATCAAAATACTATAGACCATCTATACTATTAATTGAATTGGGGAGTACACTTAGGGATAAAAAAAAGAAAAAAATATAACATATATCCATGTTGCCAAACAGACCCATTTGCCTACATAATAAAAAAAAAATTAAACTTTCCTAAAACAATGGTAACAACTATTAAAGAAATAAATAATTAACTTTTTTATAATTGGTTATAGATTTCATATCTATTTTTTGATATGGGTATAAAGCATAAATAATTAATTTCGAATATATTAAGTTATCCAAATATTTTTCTAAATTAAATACTAAACATGTATAGTTTTCTAAATGAAATTAAAGCCAACAAGATTACAAAATGAAATTTAAAATATTATAATAAAAACAAAATTATTTCTATTAATAATTTCTTGAATTTATATAGTTATTAAAATTTTATAGAACAATAAGAGTTTTCCGCAATTAATAACATACCAAAAATGTAACTTATTATTTAACAAGATTTCCATAACAAATGAATCTAATTAATTTCGAATAGTATTTATGAAAATAACTTAACTTAAATTTAAATAGATGATTTATTTTAAGATATCTTGAAATAAAATCAGTAATTATTTACCAAATTTCTAAAATTTAGGGATTATTTCTAAAACTAACCTTATATATGTACTCTCATCGGTATAATAGGAAAATCTAGACAATTAATTCAAAATTCAAATCTAATCATCCATATAGATTCAAACATATTGTATATGCATTAACTGAAAACTAAATAAGTTTTTAAAAGATTTTATATAGATTTTTTAGTTTTAAACGTAAAAGTGTTTACTCTTTCCAGCTTATAAATAGAGAAATCGACCTAACATTCACATATCATATACAGTTATGCACCACTCTAGCATTATTTTTGTATCTCTTTGTTTCTGTAAAAATAAAATAAAAAGTGTCTCTGTATTGAGTTTGCATAATATACCTCTTGCTAACATCTACTATATTCTTTTTTTAGTTCGCCAATACTATGTTCTATGTCCAGTTTATGATTTATGATTCTTATGATTTGTTAAATTTATAATTTTCTATCGTGTATATAAGCATATATAAATCAAGATCTTTTTTGAAAGCATATATTTTTCTACCTAGAGATTGTATATAAGGGAAGATTGTGGTATGAACGGATGTTCATCCAATTGACATAGCATCTGCAAAACAAGAAAATTACATTTGATTGCTTAAAAGAAGTCCACATTTTTTATATGAACCCGGTAAGTCACAAAATACTATATTAGTGTTTGTTTTCTTCAGTTTTTATATAGATTTATTTAAGAAACCTCCGTAGGAAATTCTTATTAGAGTATGTAGTTGAGCTTTGCATTAACATTAATTAACTTTTGAAACCGGCAAATACAGCAAGGGGTATGTATACATAATCTATATAAGTACAATTAATCTTCCATGACTATACTGTAATCAGCTGGATGTATTAAATTATATTATTTTCTTATTTTTTCAAATATATGATGTTAACAGTCTTTATTAAAATGGCACTATAATATATGGAAAAGAAAAAAAAAAACACATGGCAGTAAAATTTTATAACATGAGCACCTTGAAATTTGTTTTTAAATCATGTTATCTTTAAAAAGTCTATTAAAATTTTCCTTGAAATTTGAGTGTTTGAGTGTTAATCTCAATACTTTTTAAATTTTTATAGACTTTTAAGTCATGGTTACCTTGAATCCCTAATGAAATATTCAAGGTAACGATGACTCATAGTATAGTTCATAGTATAAAAATTTCTAATGAAAATCTTAAAGTACTGATTAACACTCAAACACCCAAATATTCATAAACCAAAATGACAAAATTTTGGGTTAATGACGTTATACTATATAAATATGTTTACACATGCTAAATAAATAATTTTAATTCTTGACGTGTTCTATTAAATATTAAAATACATTTAATTTTTTCAAATAAATCTTACTACTTTCAATTGAACTAGCATAAGTTCAAAAAAAAAAAATACATAAAATATGTTTTTTTTTTGCCAGCTCATAAAATATGTTCTATAACCGTTAAAAGTATTTAAAAAAACATAATCTAATATAGGTGAAACATCTATAAAATAGTAAGAATAAAGAAGTCAATTAATTTTGTAATATTTTTATTAAAACATATGATATATAGATATACTATGAATTAAATTTATGTTTATTTCATACGGGAGTTCAAGAATTTATGTTTTCGTCCGATCCCCTCCCGTTTTCAATCAGAAAATACAAATTTTTCTCATATCTGGAATGTCCCATATTAGGAATGCTTTCTGTTATGCAACGAAAATTTGAGAACGGGTGTAAGACATAATAGAACTTGACAAAACGAAAAGAGAGTTACGGCCATCCTAAATATTTGTATATGTTTCAAACGGGTTTTTATCGCTGTTAGCGGTTATATATCCAATTTGATAGTTCACAAATTTAATAGAATCTAACCAATCATTTATTGGATTTAGTTTGTTACCAGTCCAACCGTTATGTTGTTCCAAATTTTAAGATACTGGTGAAATCATTATTATTTTAAATTTTCAAACATTAATAAAGCAAACCAAATACAAACTAAAATCTCAATTAGTATAAGTTTGATTATATATACAAAATTAATTTTTTTTATAAACATAACCCTGCACGTACCGGAACCTAGTCCTGTATATAGGGGGAATAGGAGAGACTAAACAGAAATCCGTATCCTCTAACCGGCGGTGACGTCATCATTTCCCGGTTTACTCATGGGCTTTGTCTAAAAAATTAAAACTAGTGAGGTGCAAATTAAATAATTTATAAAGTATGAGGGGCATTTAAATGAAATATTTTCATTAGCTTATGTAGAGAAGACAGACTATAGTGTCGTATCTCGTTTTCATTTCGAGCAAATTTATTTTATTTCCAAGAGAGAGAGAGAGAAGACGGCAGCACGAAGAAAGCTTTTTGATCGGAAGGTACCTTTTTCCGGCGAATTTACCCCTCTCTAGGGTTTCTTTAAATTTAAAAATCTCCTTTCCTTCTCTGTTTCTTTTTCTCAGTTTAAGTCTTCTGGGTTAAGTGAAGATTATATAATCTGGGTTCGAAAGTTCTCTAGTCTTCTTTGCTTCGTCGTTGCAGAGAGAAATTTGCGGAGAAAGAGATATCGTCTTTTCGAGTCAAAGATAAAGCTGTCTTTTTTATTTTCCCCTTTTTTCGTCTATTAAAAAAAGCCCTAGACATATCCGAATTGAAAATTTTATCTGAAATCGATTTGATTTTTTCGTGGGGGGGTTATCTCTTATCAGTTCCGGTTCGGTTCTCTTTGTTATAAAATATTGATTTCTGTCTCTTTCCGCCATGAAAGTTTTCGAATTTTTTGGTTTCTTTTTTGGCTCCAAATTTTTCATCTTTTTCAAATAATTTTAAATCTCTGTGCTTTCTTTTGTTTTGGTTCCTAACTTGTGAATTTATATCTAGGGTTTCCTCCTTTTTCTAATTCAAAGATCTGTCTTTTTTCCCCTTTCTTCAGACTATCCTTGTGTGTTGAGCTAGCTTTTGCAATTTGAAGGACTCGAGATCTGAGAGATCTCTTGGTGTCTCGGTTTTGTCGGTAGATACAGGGGGGTATAGAGAGCTTCTAGAAGGTAAATTTCATAACTTTGATTCTTTTGGCATTCATTGTTTCCTAAGGTGAAGTCTAGCTTATACTTGTAGATGTCTAGTTCTTGAGCATTGTGTGTTGGGTATGAGAATGTGGAGAATGGGTCAAATTGTAATTGTAGAGTAATTGCATTAGGCTCTGAGTTCTGCTGACTTATTCTCACTCAGTTACAAAGTTGATGTTAATAGGTTTTTATAATGGAAGACGATGGCTCTCCTTCTCCTTCTCCGGATTTGGATGCACAGAAGAACCCTTATGATCGATTGCTTGCTCTAGATACAAGTACCGTAGATTCAAACTGTAACTTGGATTCGGTTTCTGCCATTTATCTAGCAATGAAGAGCTCTAAGCTGGAATGTGTTGATGAGCGTGGCCAAGATTCCCTTATTACCTCTGTGTCCATGGAGGATGAAGAGGATGAAGAACTTGACGAGTTTGATCCTTATCTCTTTATCAAGAACTTGCCCAACTTGTCTTCTGTTGTCCCAACTTTTAGGCCGGTGTTGCTTCCTAAACAAACCCGAAGCTGTCCTCCTATTTCTCTAGTCCTAGACCTTGATGGTAAGGCTACCTTTCAGCTTTTGTTTGAATCGAACAAAAATATTTGTCTTTCATGTATATTGGTGTGATTTAACCATAGACGACATATGGCTAGAAGATTAAGGCTGTAACGTTTTATTTGTTTCTCACCAGAAAGAGTTTGTTTTGTTTATTTCTGTTATTGCTATAACATATATGTTTTATGTTTGCAGAAACTCTTGTGCATTCGAGTCTAGAACCATGTGATGAGGTGGATTTCACATTCCCTGTTAATTTTAATGAAGAAGAGCATATGGTGTATGTGAGGTGCCGCCCTCACCTCCAAGAGTTTATGGAGAGAGTGTCCCGTCTTTTTGAGATCGTCATCTTTACAGCTAGCCAAAGTATTTATGCGGAGCAACTTCTAAACGTGATTGACCCTAAGAGAAAGTTCTTTCGCCATAGAGTGTACCGTGACTCCTGTGTTTTCTTTGACGGTAACTACCTTAAAGATTTGTCTGTCCTTGGGCGTGATTTATCTCGTGTTATCATCGTCGACAACTCCCCACAGGTATCATCCCTCTACACAATGAGTATACCAACATTGTTTAGCCAATTAAACCAAAGCTGATCGATAGATGCTTTTGTCAGTGGTAATTGTAGGATACATTTTTCAGTATAGGATGACTATAATAGCTATGAAAGATGCTAAGAGCGAATGTAGTATTAGCTAGTTTGCAAAAGCTATCTAAATCTAAGAGCGAATGTAGTATTAGCTAGTTTGCAAAAGCTATCTAAATCTAAGAGCGAATGTAGTATTAGCTAGTTTGCAAAAGCTATCTAAATCTAAGAGCGAATGTAGTATTAGCTAGTTTGCAAAAGCTATCTAAATCTATGAACTTGTGTGGGAACAAAGTGTATTCTTGAATGACCTTAGTTCTATATTTCAAGGCTGTTGCATAATATTGTCTTGAGTTATTGTTTTTGTGCAATGGTGTAGGCATTTGGGTTCCAAGTGGAGAATGGGGTGCCAATAGAGAGCTGGTTTAATGACCCGTCAGATAAAGAACTCCTTCACTTGCTCCCATTTCTTGAAAGCTTAATTGGAGTTGAAGATGTAAGGCCGATGATCGCCAAGAAATTCAATCTGAGGGAAAAGATTGATGCAGCTGTAGCTGCACCTGAGTATCCTGCTGAGGCGGGAGATCCCTTCGAAAGGTAAAATCTTTCGCCGAAAGCTTTAAGGCAGAATCTGGCATAAGAGCTGGCATGTTCGGTGACAAAAAGAAGAAAGACTCTCTTTACGAAGATGCTTTGGTGAAGTGTTTGGTTTAACAAGGCTTGGAGGGATCGATCAGATGTTGGAGATATATATATATATAAAAGTATATCAATGTTGTTTTCATATTAGTTTAAATTAAGAACTTGGTATACGGAGAAGACAGGATAGCCTGTAAAACAGTTTAATGCACAATAACTGTAATTTTTTTTTTCCCTGGTTTATTTTCTACTCTTACACATAGATTTATTTACCTTTGCAATAGAGTTCAAGGCCAAGGGTGTCGATTAATTTAGATTTTGGTGTGATGTTGTCAATGTTTTCCCATTCTGGGAATGCTTAAGCCAAAGACATAAACAATGGCTTATGCTAGGTACTGAGCTGATCTTAAAGCAGTTGCGAAGAACATTCCAAAAAAGTTTTTTGAACTATTTTGTAATTTGTCTACCATACTAATCCCTAAACATAAAAAAAAAAAAAAAAAAAGGTTATTGTTTTTTCAGCAAATCCAACAAAAAGCTGCAAACCATTCAAGAAAATTTCCAATTAAACAGCTCTAGAATAGCGACTATACAATATAGTCCATGATCCAATAATATCCATTTTTCTTACAAAATCCAACAACATAATTTGTTTCCTCAAATGAATAAACGCCATTATATTCCCGTATAGTATCTTTCTGATTATTGTTTGGACTAGCGGATAATTACTGAAAATATGTTTAGCCACGTCAGATAACTGTGATCTGATTATTTTAATACGAATTAAAAATGTTGCCGAGTGAAAAAATAAGTCAAAGCTAATTCTTACTTAACCAACCAAGTGGAGGAGGAGGAAGCTTGAGGAAGAAGAAGAGTGCGCATTTTAATCGAATCTATACCTTTTTCGAAGATGTCGGCGCAGGTTAAGCTCCTATTTTATCTCCCATTTGTTTAATTAAAGTCTGTGGAATGGAACTATTTGTTTTGTTTGTTTACGAACGACGCATTTATTTATTTCTCTATCTTTTAATTTTGTTTTCTGCCAAATATTATTATTTTTTTAAAGGAAAAAAAAAAGAAAAATTAGCGAAGGGAAGCTTCGTTTTTTTTGTAGAGAGAGAGAGAGATAAACCGGAGATTTTTAGAGAGAGAAAGTGAAAGAGAGAGAGAGAGAGAGAGAAGATCAGTTCGTCGTTGACGATCGATGTCGAAGATGAAGCATCTTCTACGGAAGCTACACATCGGCGGAAGTAGTGGCGTCGGCGGCGGCGGAGGAGGATTTGCTGACCATCATAGTAGGTTAGACGATTCCACTAGACCCATGATCGATCCTAGCCCTATTCCTAGTACTAGCCCTAGCCCCGTCTCGACTTCTTCCGTCTCTTCATCCACCGGTTTTGGCAACGCCTCCTCCGCGGCAGCAATGCCGAGGCTTGAAACATTGGAGCCCGTTGGCCGTGGTGATCTGGCTTCTGTTGATGGCGTCGATTTCAATTTGATGGAAGAGGAGTATCAAGTCCAGTTAGCTATGGCGATCAGCGTCTCTGATCCTGATCCGCGTGAGAATGCTGATACTGCTCAGCTTGATGCCGCTAAGCGTATTAGCCTTGGTGTTTCTGCTCCTCCCGTCACCGACGCTGATTCCGCCGTTGACTTTCTCTCCCTCCGCTATTGGGTACTTAGATTCTTCACTCTTGCTTTCGTTCAATTTCTCTAAATTCTTATGGGGTTTTGGAGGGGTTTTAGTGAGTCTGATCATTCGATTAGCCAGGGTTTAGAGGAATTAAAATCTTGCTGCAATTGATTACTGCTACTGCTTGCTTGGATTTGAGTATTTTTTTTTCCGAGTCCTGGTTGTAACTACTTTCCATTTATGGGATTGTTTAAGCCTTGATGATGACAATGAGAGACTTAAGCTGATCGTGCTCTTATATTGATTTTCATGTAGGGACATAAGGTTATTAACTATGATCAGAAAGTCAGGGATGGTTTTTACGATGTGTATGGGATTACATCCAATTCTCTTTCACAAGGGAAGATGCCACTTCTTGTCGATCTTCAAGCGATCTCTATTTCAGACAATGTTGATTATGAGGTCATTTTGGTTAACCGATTGATTGATCCTGAACTGCAAGAGCTTGAGAGGAGAACATCCGCTTTGGCTGCTGAATGTCCAGACTTTGCCCGTGGTCAAGTGTCAAGTGATTTAACTCAGAAAATTGCAAATATAGTTGTAGAGCAAATGGGTGGCCGCGTTGAGAATGCTGATGAGGCATTGAGAAGGTGGATGCTTCGAAGCTATGAACTAAGGAATTCTTTGAACACTACTATTCTTCCACTTGGACGAGTTAATGTTGGTCTTGCACGTCACAGGGCTTTGCTTTTCAAGGTTACTACAACAAATCCTTTCACTTGTTTCTAGCGTTGGTCTTAAACCTCTTGATTTTCTTTTTCTAGTGACAATACTCATTATTTCCTTTTTCATCTCCGAGTTTCCTTGTTGATCATGGTTAGGAGATGTAGAAGGAATCTAATTACTCCCTCCTCTATTTTTTAGGTCCTTGCTGATAGGATTAATCTCCCATGTATGCTTGTAAAAGGCAGCTACTACACTGGAACTGATGATGGGGCTGTGAACTTGATTAAACTAGATGAAAAAAGGTAATTCTTTGATTGCTGTATGCAGCCTTATGTTTGCATTCTAGAGTCCTGATATTGGGCTCAGTTTGTACGTGATGGTGTGATTTTTGCAGAGTCCTAATTCATTCTTCCCATGCAGTGAATACATTATTGATCTAATGGGTGCTCCGGGTGCTCTGATTCCTGCCGAGGTTCCAGGCAGTTTTCTTCCAGTTGCTTGCACAGATACAAGAGTATTTCCTGAGGATCTGGTCTCGTTTCAGCATTCAACCCCTGAAGTTGAGAAAGAGATTGAAACGCCAGCATTTTCAGTTTTGGGGGAAACAGATTCCAGATCTGGTATGGTGGCAAACTTCTTAACTGGAAACCATAAAGAAAACAGTGACAGAAATGCTGTTGAAAAACATCAAACAGAGAGATTTGAGCATGATTTTGGAAAGCTAATGCAATCACAGCAGATATCTGGTGAAAATTTGCCTCCATTTTCTGGGAAACCGACATGTGCTCAGAAAGTGAAAGTTAAGAATGTCTCCAAGTATGTCATAAGTGCAGCAAAGAACCCTGAATTTGCGCAGAAATTACATGCCGTCTTGTTGGAAAGTGGTGCATCACCTCCCGCAGATTTGTTTATGGATATTAACCCGCACAACTTGAGGGGGAAGAATTTGCTTCAAGAAGTCAGCCTAGATAGTAGCGATTCTGAGGTTTCTGGTGTTCCATGTCACCCAGAGAAGGTATTCTTAGAATACACATCATTTCACATCCCGCACAATTGTTTTCATTCATCTTTACGTGCCCTCTTAATCTATCTTAAGACTCTTTAAGTCTTTATTTATTTCCATTTGCACTGAATAGGTCGCAGACCATTTAGCTAAACAACAGAGAGAATCTGAAAGGAACCCCAAAGCTGAGACTTACCAACAATCAGTGAATAGAAACTTTGATGTGGACAATATTGGTAAAGTTTCATCATCAGAAAATATAGAGATTGGCACTGCTGATGGGGAGTCTACTGTTTGTGATAGTCATGACCAAGGAATTAATCCATTGCTCGGCGAAGCTGCAAAGTGGGAAATTATGTGGGAAGATCTTCAGATTGGCGAGCGCATTGGTATTGGTAAGGTTTGGTTTATCAGATATTACTATATTAGACTTGCGGTTCGCCAGTATCATGTAGTATAAACTGAAGTTGTAGCCGTGATAGACTTTCGATGAAGCTTATTTCTTACTAGTTGTTAGCTACCCTTATGTTTGTGGATAAGATTTTTACATCCAAACTATTCAGTTTGATACACCTAAGTAGATCCTTATTATCCCGAACTAAAAGATGTGTTTGTTCTTGTGCTATTTCTGTCACAGGTTCTTATGGAGAAGTTTATCGTGCAGAGTGGAATGGAACTGTGAGTTATGTTTTGTAGTCTTAAATCCACTAATCCTTGCAATGCTCTTTAATATGCAATTTCTAAAACCTCTCTCACATTTGCTTCCAATGAAGAGAAGTGCTATTTTAGTCATAAAGTTCTTGGACTGATTGTGTTTCTCCTTTCAGGAAGTGGCTGTCAAGAAGTTTCTGGATCAAGATTTCTCTGGTGATGCATTGACACAGTTCAAATCCGAAGTAACTCCAAGTCATTTAATCATAGACATCTTATTTTCTCTAAAATTACCTGCAACCTGTTTAATCATGCTTTGATTGTTTTCATTTTGTTCCAAATAGATTGAAATTATGTTGAGGTTACGCCATCCAAACGTTGTTCTTTTCATGGGAGCTGTTACTCGACCGCCAAATTTCTCCATTCTGACAGAGTTCCTACC